>NW_027414319.1:0-102500 GCF_964106895.1 Numenius arquata
GGCCCGTAGAGTTCCGTAGTGGCTGGTAAAGTTCCGTAGGGCCCTGTGGGGTTCTGTATGGACCTGTAGGGTTCCGTAGGGGCCTGCAGGGTTCCGTAAGTGCCCGCAGGTGTCTGTAGGGTTCCGTAGGGGTCTGTAGGGTTCCGTAGGCACCTGCAGTGTTCTGTAGGAGCCCATAGGCTTTTAGTGAGGTTCCCGTTGTGTTGCTAAGGGTCTTGTAGAGTGCTGTCGGCTCCTGGAGTATTCTGTAGGGTTCCAGAGGGGCTGGTAGGGTTCCGTCGAAATCTGAAGGGTTCCCTAGGGGCCCATAGAGTCCCGTAGATTTCCGTAGGGACCTGTAGGGTTGTGTAAGTGCCCGCAGAAGTCTGTAGGAGTCTGTGGGATTCTGTAAGGTTCCGGAGGGTTCTGCAGGGTTCCGTAGGGGCCCGTAGAGTTCCGTAGTGGCTGGTAAAGTTCCGTAGGGCCCTGTGGGGTTCTGTATGGACCTGTAGGGTTCCGTAGGCGCCTGCAGTGTTCTGTAAGTGCCCGCAGGTGTCTGTAGGGTTCCGTAGGGGTCTGTAGGGTTCCGTAGGCACCTGCAGTGTTCTGTAGGAGCCCATAGGGTTTTAGTGAGGTTCCGTTGTGTTGCTAAGGGTCTTGTAGAGTGCTGTCGGCTCCTGGAGTATTCTGTAGGGTTCCAGAGGGGCTGGTAGGGTTCCGTCGAAATCTGAAGGGTTCCCTAGGGGCCCGTAGAGTCCCGTAGATTTCCGTAGGGGCCTGTAGGGTTGTGTAAGTGCCCGCAGAGGTCTGAAGGGGCCCGTACTGTTCCGTAAGGATCCATAGGGCTCCGTAGAGCTTCGTAGGTTCCCTAGAGGCCTGTGGAGTACCGCAGGAGCCAGTAGTGTTCTGTAGGGGCCCGTAGGGTTCCTTCCATTGGAGCTGGCAGTGTTCCGTAGGGTCCTCTAGGGTTGAATAAGTGCCCGCAGGAGTCTGTAGGAATCCGTGGGATTCTGTAAGGTTCTGGAGGGTTCTGCAGGGTTCCGTAGGGGCCTGTAGAGTTCCGTAGTGGCTGGTAAAGTTCCCTAGGGCCCTGTACCGTTCCGTAACTGCCTGCAAGGGTCTTTAGGCTTCCGTAGGGGCCGGTAGGGTTCCATAAAGTTCCGTGGGTTCCTGCAGAGTTCTGCAAGTGCCCGCAAGGGCCTGTAGGGGCGCACAGTGTTTCTGCCAGGTTCCGTAGAGTTCCGTAGGGGCCATATTTTTCTGTAGTGGTGGTAGTATTCTGTAGGGGTCTGTAGGGTTCTGTAGGCACCTGCAGTATTCTGTAGGAGCCCATAGGGTTTTCGTGAGGTTCCGTTGTGTTGCTAAGGGTCTTGTAGAGTGCTGTCGGCTCCTGGAGTATTCTGTAGGGTTCCAGAGGGGCTGGTAGGGTTCCGTCGAAATCTGAAGGGTTCCCTAGGGGCCCGTAGAGTCCCGTAGATTTCCGTAGGGGCCTGTAGGGTTGTGTAAGTGCCCGCAGAGGTCTGAAGGGGCCCGTACTGTTCCGTAAGGATCCATAGGGCTCCGTAGAGCTTCGTAGGTTCCCTAGAGGCCTGTGGAGTACCGCAGGAGCCAGTAGTGTTCTGTAGGGGCCCGTAGGGTTCCTTCCATAGGGGCTGGCAGTGTTCCGTAGGGGCCTGTAGGGTTGTTTAAGTGCCCGCAGAAGTCTGTAGGAGTCTGTGGGATTCTGTAAGGTTCCAGAGGGTTCTGCAGGGTTCCGTAGGGGCCCGTAGAGTTCCGTAGTGGCTGGTAAAGTTCCGTAGGGCCCTGTGGGGTTCTGTATGGACCTGTAGGGTTCCGTAGGGGCCTGCAGTGTTCTGTAAGTGCCCGTAGGTGTCTGTACGGGTCTGTAGGGTTCCGTAGGCACCTGCAGTATTCTGTAGGAGCCCATAGGGTTTTAGTGAGGTTCCGTTGTGTTGCTAAGGGTCTTGTAGAGTGCTGTCGGCTCCTGGAGTATTCTGTAGGGTTTCAGAGGGGCTGGTAGGGTTCCGTCGAAATCTGAAGGGTTCCCTAGGGGCCCGTAGAGTCCCATAGATTTCCGTAGGGGCCTGTAGGGTTGTGTAAGTGCCCGCAGGGGTTGGTAGGAGCTTGTAGGGTGCCATATGTTTCCGGAGGGTTGTGTAGGGTTCCGTAGGGGCCTGTGGTGTTCCCTAGGGGCCTCTAGAGTCTCGTACAGTTCCGTAGGGTCCTGTAGGTTTCCATAAGCGCCCGCAGAGGTCTGAAGGGGCCCGTACTGTGCCGTAAGGATCCATAGGGTTCCGTAGAGCTTCGTAGGTTCCCTAGAGGCCTCTGGAGTACCGCAGGAGCCAGTAGTGTTCTGTAGGGGCCCGTAGGGTTCCTTCCATAGGAGCTGGCAGTGTTCCGTAGGGTCCTCTAGGGTTGAGTAAGTGCCCGCAGGAGTCTGTAGGAATCCGTGGGATTCTGTAAGGTTCTGGAGGGTTCTGCAGGGTTCCGTAGGGGCCCATAGAGTTCCGTAGTGGCTGGTAAAGTTCCCTAGGGCCCTGTACCGTTCCGTAACTGCCTGCAAGGGTCTTTAGGCTTCTGTAGGGGCCGGTAGGGTTCCATAAAGTTCCGTGGGTTCCTGCAGAGTTCTGCAAGTGCCCGCAAGGGCCTGTAGGGGCGCACAGTGTTTCTGCCAGGTTCCGTAGAGTTCCGTAGGGGCCATATTTTTCTGTAGTGGTGGTAGTATTCTGTAGGGGTCTGTAGGGTTCTGTAGGCACCTGCAGTATTCTGTAGGAGCCCATAGGGTTTTCGTGAGGTTCCGTTGTGTTGCTAAGGGTCTTGTAGAGTGCTGTCGGCTCCTGGAGTATTCTGTAGGGTTCCAGAGGGGCTGGTAGGGTTCCGTCGAAATCTGAAGGGTTCCCTAGGGGCCCGTAGAGTCCCGTAGATTTCCGTAGGGGCCTGTAGGGTTATGTAAGTGCCCGCAGGGGTTGGTAGGAGCTTGTAGGGTGCCATATGTTTCCGGAGGGTTGTGTAGGGTTCCGTAGGGGCCTGTGGTGTTCCCTAGGGGCCTGTAGAGTCTCGTACAGTTCCGTAGGGTCCTGTAGGTTTCCATAAGTGCCCGCAGAGGTCTGAAGGGGCCCGTACTGTTCCGTAAGGATCCATAGGGCTCCGTAGAGCTTCGTAGGTTCCCTAGAGGCCTCTGGAGTACCGCAGGAGCCAGTAGTGTTCTGTAGGGGCCGTAGGGTTCCTTCCATAGGGGCTGGCAGTGTTCCGTAGGGGCCTGTAGGGTTGTCTAAGTGCCCGCAGAAGTCTGTAGGAGTCTGTGGGATTCTGTAAGGTTCCGGAGGGTTCTGCAGGGTTCCGTAGGGGCCCGTAGAGTTCCGTAGTGGCTGGTAAAGTTCCGTAGGGCCCTGTGGGGTTCTGTATGGACCTGTAGGGTTCCGTAGGGGCCTGCAGTGTTCTGTAAGTGCCCGTAGGTGTCTGTACGGGTCTGTAGGGTTCCGTAGGCACCTGCAGTATTCTGTAGGAGCCCTTAGGGTTTTCGTGAGGTTCCGTTGTGTTGCTAAGGGTCTTGTAGAGTGCTGTCGGCTCCTGGAGTATTCTGTAGGGTTCCAGAGGGGCTGGTAGGGTTCCGTCGAAATCTGAAGGGTTCCCTAGGGGCCCGTAGAGTCCCGTAGATTTCCGTAGGGACCTGTAGGGTTGTGTAAGTGCCCGCAGGGGTTGGTAGGAGCTTGTAGGGTGCCATATGTTTCCGGAGGGTTGTGTAGGGTTCCGTAGGGGCCTGTGGTGTTCCCTAGGGGCCTGTAGAGTCTCGTACAGTTCCGTAGGGTCCTGTAGGTTTCCATAAGTGCCCGCAGAGGTCTGAAGGGGCCCGTACTGTGCCGTAAGGATCCATAGGGTTCCGTAGAGCTTCGTAGGTTCCCTAGAGGCCTCTGGAGTACCGCAGGAGCCAGTAGTGTTCTGTAGGGGCCCGTAGGGTTCCTTCCATAGGAGCTGGCAGTGTTCCGTAGGGTCCTCTAGGGTTGAGTAAGTGCCCGCAGGAGTCTGTAGGAATCCGTGGGATTCTGTAAGGTTCTGGAGGGTTCTGCAGGGTTCCGTAGGGGCCCGTAGAGTTCCGTAGTGGCTGGTAAAGTTCCCTAGGGCCCTGTACCGTTCCGTAACTGCCTGCAAGGGTCTTTAGGCTTCCGTAGGGGCTGGTAGGGTTCCATAAAGTTCCGTGGGTTCCTGCAGAGTTCTGCAAGTGCCCGCAAGGGCCTGTAGGGGCGCACAGTGTTTCTGCCAGGTTCCGTAGAGTTCCGTAGGGGCCATATTTTTCTGTAGTGGTGGTAGTATTCTGTAGGGGTCTGTAGGGTTCTGTAGGCACCTGCAGTATTCTGTAGGAGCCCATAGGGTTTTCGTGAGGTTCCGTTGTGTTGCTAAGGGTCTTGTAGAGTGCTGTCGGCTCCTGGAGTATTCTGTAGGGTTCCAGAGGGGCTGGTAGGGTTCCGTCGAAATCTGAAGGGTTCCCTAGGGGCCCATAGAGTCCCGTAGATTTCCGTAGGGACCTGTAGGGTTGTGTAAGTGCCCGCAGAAGTCTGTAGGAGTCTGTGGGATTCTGTAAGGTTCCGGAGGGTTCTGCAGGGTTCCGTAGGGGCCCGTAGAGTTCCGTAGTGGCTGGTAAAGTTCCGTAGGGCCCTGTGGGGTTCTGTATGGACCTGTAGGGTTCCGTAGGGGCCTGCAGGGTTCTGTAAGTGCCCGCAGGTGTCTGTAGGGTTCCGTAGGGGTCTGTAGGGTTCCGTAGGCACCTGTAGTGTTCTGTAGGAGCCCATAGGCTTTTAGTGAGGTTCCGTTGTGTTGCTAAGGGTCTTGTAGAGTGCTGTCGGCTCCTGGAGTATTCTGTAGGGTTCCAGAGGGGCTGGTAGGGTTCCGTCGAAATCTGAAGGGTTCCCTAGGGGCCCGTGGAGTCCCGTAGATTTCCGTAGGGGCCTGTAGGGTTATGTAAGTGCCCGCAGGGGTTGGTAGGAGCTTGTAGGGTGCCATATGTTTCCGGAGGGTTGTGTAGGGTTCCGTAGGGGCCTGTGGTGTTCCCTAGGGGCCTGTAGAGTCTCGTACAGTTCCGTAGGGTCCTGTAGGTTTCCATAAGTGCCCGCAGAGGTCTGAAGGGGCCCGTACTGTGCCGTAAGGATCCATAGGGTTCCGTAGAGCTTCGTAGGTTCCCTAGAGGCCTCTGGAGTACCGCAGGAGCCAGTAGTGTTCTGTAGGGGCCGTAGGGTTCCTTCCATAGGGGCTGGCAGTGTTCCGTAGGGGCCTGTAGGGTTGTTTAAGTGCCCGCAGAAGTCTGTAGGAGTCTGTGGGATTCTGTAAGGTTCCGGAGGGTTATGCAGGGTTCCGTAGGGGCCCGTAGAGTTCCGTAGTGGCTGGTAAAGTTCCGTAGGGCCCTGTGGGGTTCTGTATGGACCTGTAGGGTTCCGTAGGGGCCTGCAGTGTTCTGTAAGTGCCCGTAGGTGTCTGTACGGGTCTGTAGGGTTCCGTAGGCACCTGCAGTATTCTGTAGGAGCCCATAGGCTTTTAGTGAGGTTCCGTTGTGTTGCTAAGGGTCTTGTAGAGTGCTGTTGGGTCCTGGAGTATTCTGTAGGGTTCCAGAGGGGCTGGTAGGGTTCCGTCGAAATCTGAAGGGTTCCCTAGGGGCCCGTAGAGTCCCATAGATTTCCGTAGGGGCCTGTAGTGTTGTGTAAGTGCCCGCAGGGGTTGGTAGGAGCTTGTAGGGTGCCATATGTTTCCGGAGGGTTGTGTAGGGTTCCGTAGGGGCCTGTGGTGTTCCCTAGGGGCCTCTAGAGTCTCGTACAGTTCCGTAGGGTCCTGTAGGTTTCCATAAGCGCCCGCAGAGGTCTGAAGGGGCCCGTACTGTTCCGTAAGGATCCATAGGGTTCCGTAGAGCTTCGTAGGTTCCCTAGAGGCCTCTGGAGTACCGCAGGAGCCAGTAGTGTTCTGTAGGGGCCCGTAGGGTTCCTTCCATAGGAGCTGGCAGTGTTCCGTAGGGTCCTCTAGGGTTGAGTAAGTGCCCGCAGGAGTCTGTAGGAATCCGTGGGATTCTGTAAGGTTCTGGAGGGTTCTGCAGGGTTCCGTAGGGGCCCGTAGAGTTCCGTAGTGGCTGGTAAAGTTCCCTAGGGCCCTGTACCGTTCCGTAACTGCCTGCAAGGGTCTTTAGGCTTCCGTAGGGGCCGGTAGGGTTCCATAAAGTTCCGTGGGTTCCTGCAGAGTTCTGCAAGTGCCCGCAAGGGCCTGTAGGGGCGCACAGTGTTTCTGCCAGGTTCCGTAGAGTTCCGTAGGGGCCATATTTTTCTGTAGTGGTGGTAGTATTCTGTAGGGGTCTGTAGGGTTCTGTAGGCACCTGCAGTATTCTGTAGGAGCCCATAGGGTTTTCGTGAGGTTCCGTTGTGTTGCTAAGGGTCTTGTAGAGTGCTGTCGGCTCCTGGAGTATTCTGTAGGGTTCCAGAGGGGCTGGTAGGGTTCCGTCGAAATCTGAAGGGTTCCCTAGGGGCCCATAGAGTCCCGTAGATTTCCGTAGGGACCTGTAGGGTTGTGTAAGTGCCCGCAGAAGTCTGTAGGAGTCTGTGGGATTCTGTAAGGTTCCGGAGGGTTCTGCAGGGTTCCGTAGGGGCCCGTAGAGTTCCGTAGTGGCTGGTAAAGTTCCCTAGGGCCCTGTACCGTTCCGTAACTGCCTGCAAGGGTCTTTAGGCTTCCATAGGGGCTGGTAGGGTTCCATAAAGTTCCGTGGGTTCCTGCAGAGTTCTGCAAGTGCCCGCAAGGGCCTGTAGGGGCGCACAGTGTTTCTGCCAGGTTCCGTAGAGTTCCGTAGGGGCCATATTTTTCTGTAGTGGTGGTAGTATTCTGTAGGGGTCTGTAGGGTTCTGTAGGCACCTGCAGTATTCTGTAGGAGCCCATAGGGTTTTCGTGAGGTTCCGTTGTGTTGCTAAGGGTCTTGTAGAGTGCTGTCGGCTCCTGGAGTATTCTGTAGGGTTCCAGAGGGGCTGGTAGGGTTCCGTCGAAATCTGAAGGGTTCCCTAGGGGCCCATAGAGTCCCGTAGATTTCCGTAGGGACCTGTAGGGTTGTGTAAGTGCCCGCAGAAGTCTGTAGGAGTCTGTGGGATTCTGTAAGGTTCCGGAGGGTTCTGCAGGGTTCCGTAGGGGCCCGTAGAGTTCCGTAGTGGCTGGTAAAGTTCCGTAGGGCCCTGTGGGGTTCTGTATGGACCTGTAGGGTTCCGTAGGGGCCTGCAGGGTTCCGTAAGTGCCCGCAGGTGTCTGTAGGGTTCCGTAGGGGTCTGTAGGGTTCCGTAGGCACCTGCACTGTTCTGTAGGAGCCCATAGGGTTTTAGTGAGGTTCCGTTGTGTTGCTAAGGGTCTTGTAGAGTGCTGTCGGCTCCTGGAGTATTCTGTAGGGTTCCAGAGGGGCTGGTAGGGTTCCGTCGAAATCTGAAGGGTTCCCTAGGGGCCCATAGAGTCCCGTAGATTTCCGTAGGGACCTGTAGGGTTGTGTAAGTGCCCGCAGAAGTC
This sequence comes from Numenius arquata, assembly GCF_964106895.1. Lineage (NCBI taxonomy): Eukaryota > Metazoa > Chordata > Aves > Charadriiformes > Scolopacidae > Numenius > Numenius arquata. Next base: position 7,492 of record NW_027414319.1, read on the forward strand.
TGTAGGAGTCTGTGGGATTCTGTAAGGTTCTGGAGGGTTCTGCAGGGTTCCGTAGGGGCCCGTAGAGTTCCGTAGTGGCTGGTAAAGTTCCGTAGGGCCCTGTGGGGTTCTGTATGGACCTGTAGGGTTCCGTAGGGGCCTGCAGGGTTCTGTAAGTGCCCGCAGGTGTCTGTAGGGTTCCATAGGGGTCTGTAGGGTTCCGTAGGCACCTGCAGTGTTCTGTAGGAGCCCATAGGGTTTTAGTGAGGTTCCGTTGTGTTGCTAAGGGTCTTGTAGAGTGCTGTCGGGTCCTGGAGTATTCTGTAGGGTTCCAGAGGGGCTGGTAGGGTTCCGTCGAAATCTGAAGGGTTCCCTAGGGGCCCGTAGAGTCCCGTAGATTTCCGTAGGGGCCTGTAGGGTTGTGTAAGTGCCCGCAGAGGTCTGAAGGGGCCCGTACTGTTCCGTAAGGATCCATAGGGCTCCGTAGAGCTTCGTAGGTTCCCTAGAGGCCTGTGGAGTACCGCAGGAGCCAGTAGTGTTCTGTAGGGGCCCGTAGGGTTCCTTCCATAGGGGCTGGCAGTGTTCCGTAGGGGCCTGTAGGGTTGTTTAAGTGCCCGCAGAAGTCTGTAGGAGTCTGTGGGATTCTGTAAGGTTCCGGAGGGTTCTGCAGGGTTCCGTAGGGGCCCGTAGAGTTCCGTAGTGGCTGGTAAAGTTCCGTAGGGCCCTGTGGGGTTCTGTATGGACCTGTAGGGTTCCGTAGGGGCCTGCAGTGTTCTGTAAGTGCCCGTAGGTGTCTGTACAGGTCTGTAGGGTTCCGTAGGCACCTGCAGTATTCTGTAGGAGTCCATAGGGTTTTAGTGAGGTTCCGTTGCGTTGCTAAGGGTCTTGTAGAGTGCTGTCGGGTCCTGGAGTATTCTGTAGGGTTCCAGAGGGGCTGGTAGGGTTCCGTCGAAATCTGAAGGGTTCCCTAGGGGCCCATAGAGTCCCGTAGATTTCCGTAGGGACCTGTAGGGTTGTGTAAGTGCCCGCAGGGGTTGGTAGGAGCTTGTAGGGTGCCATATGTTTCCGGAGGGTTGTGTAGGGTTCCGTAGGGGCCTGTGGTGTTCCCTAGGGGCCTGTAGAGTCTCGTACAGTTCCGTAGGGTCCTGTAGGTTTCCATAAGCGCCCGCAGAGGTCTGAAGGGGCCCGTACTGTGCCGTAAGGATCCATAGGGTTCCGTAGAGCTTCGTAGGTTCCCTAGAGGCCTCTGGAGTACCGCAGGAGCCAGTAGTGTTCTGTAGGGGCCCGTAGGGTTCCTTCCATAGGAGCTGGCAGTGTTCCGTAGGGTCCTCTAGGGTTGAGTAAGTGCCCGCAGGAGTCTGTAGGAATCCGTGGGATTCTGTAAGGTTCTGGAGGGTTCTGCAGGGTTCCGTAGGGGCCCGTAGAGTTCCGTAGTGGCTGGTAAAGTTCCCTAGGGCCCTGTACCGTTCCGTAACTGCCTGCAAGGGTCTTTAGGCTTCCGTAGGGGCCGGTAGGGTTCCATAAAGTTCCGTGGGTTCCTGCAGAGTTCTGCAAGTGCCCGCAAGGGCCTGTAGGGGCGCACAGTGTTTCTGCCAGGTTCCGTAGAGTTCCGTAGGGGCCATATTTTTCTGTAGTGGTGGTAGTATTCTGTAGGGGTCTGTAGGGTTCTGTAGGCACCTGCAGTATTCTGTAGGAGCCCATAGGGTTTTCGTGAGGTTCCGTTGTGTTGCTAAGGGTCTTGTAGAGTGCTGTCGGCTCCTGGAGTATTCTGTAGGGTTCCAGAGGGGCTGGTAGGGTTCCGTCGAAATCTGAAGGGTTCCCTAGGGGCCCATAGAGTCCCGTAGATTTCCGTAGGGACCTGTAGGGTTGTGTAAGTGCCCGCAGAAGTCTGTAGGAGTCTGTGGGATTCTGTAAGGTTCCGGAGGGTTCTGCAGGGTTCCGTAGGGGCCCGTAGAGTTCCGTAGTGGCTGGTAAAGTTCCCTAGGGCCCTGTACCGTTCCGTAACTGCCTGCAAGGGTCTTTAGGCTTCCATAGGGGCTGGTAGGGTTCCATAAAGTTCCGTGGGTTCCTGCAGAGTTCTGCAAGTGCCCGCAAGGGCCTGTAGGGGCGCACAGTGTTTCTGCCAGGTTCCGTAGAGTTCCGTAGGGGCCATATTTTTCTGTAGTGGTGGTAGTATTCTGTAGGGGTCTGTAGGGTTCTGTAGGCACCTGCAGTATTCTGTAGGAGCCCATAGGGTTTTCGTGAGGTTCCGTTGTGTTGCTAAGGGTCTTGTAGAGTGCTGTCGGCTCCTGGAGTATTCTGTAGGGTTCCAGAGGGGCTGGTAGGGTTCCGTCGAAATCTGTAGGCTTCCCTAGGGGCCCATAGAGTCCCGTAGATTTCCGTAGGGACCTGTAGGGTTGTGTAAGTGCCCGCAGAAGTCTGTAGGAGTCTGTGGGATTCTGTAAGGTTCAGGAGGGTTCTGCAGGGTTCCGTAGGGGCCCGTAGAGTTCCGTAGTGGCTGGTAAAGTTCCGTAGGGCCCTGTGGGGTTCTGTATGGACCTGTAGGGTTCCGTAGGGGCCTGCAGGGTTCCGTAAGTGCCCGCAGGTGTCTGTAGGGTTCCGTAGGGGTCTGTAGGGTTCCGTAGGCACCTGCACTGTTCTGTAGGAGCCCATAGGGTTTTAGTGAGGTTCCGTTGTGTTGCTAAGGGTCTTGTAGAGTGCTGTCGGCTCCTGGAGTATTCTGTAGGGTTCCAGAGGGGCTGGTAGGGTTCCGTCGAAATCTGAAGGGTTCCCTAGGGGCCCATAGAGTCCCGTAGATTTCCGTAGGGACCTGTAGGGTTGTGTAAGTGCCCGCAGAAGTCTGTAGGAGTCTGTGGGATTCTGTAAGGTTCCGGAGGGTTCTGCAGGGTTCCGTAGGGGCCCGTAGAGTTCCGTAGTGGCTGGTAAAGTTCCGTAGGGCCCTGTGGGGTTCTGTATGGACCTGTAGGGTTCCGTAGGGGCCTGCAGGGTTCTGTAAGTGCCCGCAGGTGTCTGTAGGGTTCCATAGGGGTCTGTAGGGTTCCGTAGGCACCTGCAGTGTTCTGTAGGAGCCCATAGGGTTTTAGTGAGGTTCCGTTGTGTTGCTAAGGGTCTTGTAGAGTGCTGTCGGGTCCTGGAGTATTCTGTAGGGTTCCAGAGGGGCTGGTAGGGTTCCGTCGAAATCTGAAGGGTTCCCTAGGGGCCCGTAGAGTCCCGTAGATTTCCGTAGGGGCCTGTAGGGTTGTGTAAGTGCCCGCAGAGGTCTGAAGGGGCCCGTACTGTTCCGTAAGGATCCATAGGGCTCCGTAGAGCTTCGTAGGTTCCCTAGAGGCCTGTGGAGTACCGCAGGAGCCAGTAGTGTTCTGTAGGGGCCCGTAGGGTTCCTTCCATAGGGGCTGGCAGTGTTCCGTAGGGGCCTGTAGGGTTGTTTAAGTGCCCGCAGAAGTCTGTAGGAGTCTGTGGGATTCTGTAAGGTTCCGGAGGGTTCTGCAGGGTTCCGTAGGGGCCCGTAGAGTTCCGTAGTGGCTGGTAAAGTTCCGTAGGGCCCTGTGGGGTTCTGTATGGACCTGTAGGGTTCCGTAGGGGCCTGCAGTGTTCTGTAAGTGCCTGTAGGTGTCTGTACGGGTCTGTAGGGTTCCGTAGGCACCTGCAGTATTCTGTAGGAGTCCATAGGGTTTTAGTGAGGTTCCGTTGCGTTGCTAAGGGTCTTGTAGAGTGCTGTCGGGTCCTGGAGTATTCTGTAGGGTTCCAGAGGGGCTGGTAGGGTTCCGTCGAAATCTGAAGGGTTCCCTAGGGGCCCATAGAGTCCCGTAGATTTCCGTAGGGACCTGTAGGGTTGTGTAAGTGCCCGCAGGGGTTGGTAGGAGCTTGTAGGGTGCCATATGTTTCCGGAGGGTTGTGTAGGGTTCCGTAGGGGCCTGTGGTGTTCCCTAGGGGCCTGTAGAGTCTCGTACAGTTCCGTAGGGTCCTGTAGGTTTCCATAAGCGCCCGCAGAGGTCTGAAGGGGCCCGTACTGTGCCGTAAGGATCCATAGGGTTCCGTAGAGCTTCGTAGGTTCCCTAGAGGCCTCTGGAGTACCGCAGGAGCCAGTAGTGTTCTGTAGGGGCCCGTAGGGTTCCTTCCATAGGAGCTGGCAGTGTTCCGTAGGGTCCTCTAGGGTTGAGTAAGTGCCCGCAGGAGTCTGTAGGAATCCGTGGGATTCTGTAAGGTTCTGGAGGGTTCTGCAGGGTTCCGTAGGGGCCCGTAGAGTTCCGTAGTGGCTGGTAAAGTTCCCTAGGGCCCTGTACCGTTCCGTAACTGCCTGCAAGGGTCTTTAGGCTTCCGTAGGGGCCGGTAGGGTTCCATAAAGTTCCGTGGGTTCCTGCAGAGTTCTGCAAGTGCCCGCAAGGGCCTGTAGGGGCGCACAGTGTTTCTGCCAGGTTCCGTAGAGTTCCGTAGGGGCCATATTTTTCTGTAGTGGTGGTAGTATTCTGTAGGGGTCTGTAGGGTTCTGTAGGCACCTGCAGTATTCTGTAGGAGCCCATAGGGTTTTCGTGAGGTTCCGTTGTGTTGCTAAGGGTCTTGTAGAGTGCTGTCGGCTCCTGGAGTATTCTGTAGGGTTCCAGAGGGGCTGGTAGGGTTCCGTCGAAATCTGAAGGGTTCCCTAGGGGCCCATAGAGTCCCGTAGATTTCCGTAGGGACCTGTAGGGTTGTGTAAGTGCCCGCAGAAGTCTGTAGGAGTCTGTGGGATTCTGTAAGGTTCCGGAGGGTTCTGCAGGGTTCTGTAGGGGCCCGTAGAGTTCCGTAGTGGCTGGTAAAGTTCCCTAGGGCCCTGTACCGTTCCGTAACTGCCTGCAAGGGTCTTTAGGCTTCCATAGGGGCTGGTAGGGTTCCATAAAGTTCCGTGGGTTCCTGCAGAGTTCTGCAAGTGCCCGCAAGGGCCTGTAGGGGCGCACAGTGTTTCTGCAAGGTTCCGTAGAGTTCCGTAGGGGCCATATTTTTCTGTAGTGGTGGTAGTATTCTGTAGGGGTCTGTAGGGTTCTGTAGGCACCTGCAGTATTCTGTAGGAGCCCATAGGGTTTTCGTGAGGTTCCGTTGTGTTGCTAAGGGTCTTGTAGAGTGCTGTCGGCTCCTGGAGTATTCTGTAGGGTTCCAGAGGGGCTGGTAGGGTTCCGTCGAAATCTGAAGGGTTCCCTAGGGGCCCGTAGAGTCCCGTAGATTTCCGTAGGGGCCTGTAGGGTTATGTAAGTGCCCGCAGGGGTTGGTAGGAGCTTGTAGGGTGCCATATGTTTCCGGAGGGTTGTGTAGGGTTCCGTAGGGGCCTGTGGTGTTCCCTAGGGGCCTGTAGAGTCTTGTACAGTTCCGTAGGGTCCTGTAGGTTTCCACAAGTGCCCGCAGAGGTCTGAAGGGGCCCGTACTGTTCCGTAAGGATCCATAGGGCTCCGTAGAGCTTCGTAGGTTCCCTAGAGGCCTCTGGAGTACCGCAGGAGCCAGTAGTGTTCTGTAGGGGCCGTAGGGTTCCTTCCATAGGGGCTGGCAGTGTTCCGTAGGGGCCTGTAGGGTTGTTTAAGTGCCCGCAGAAGTCTGTAGGAGTCTGTAGGATTCTGTAAGGTTCCGGAGGGTTCTGCAGGGTTCCGTAGGGGCCCGTAGAGTTCCGTAGTGGCTGGTAAAGTTCCGTAGGGCCCTGTGGGGTTCTGTATGGACCTGTAGGGTTCCGTAGGGGCCTGCAGGGTTCTGTAAGTGCCCGTAGGTGTCTGTACGGGTCTGTAGGGTTCCGTAGGCACCTGCAGTATTCTGTAGGAGCCCTTAGGGTTTTAGTGAGGTTCCGTTGTGTTGCTAAGGGTCTTGTAGAGTGCTGTCGGGTCCTGGAGTATTCTGTAGGGTTCCAGAGGGGCTGGTAGGGTTCCGTCGAAATCTGAAGGGTTCCCTAGGGGCCCGTAGAGTCCCGTAGATTTCCGTAGGGGCCTGTAGGGTTGTGTAAGTGCCCGCAGAGGTCTGAAGGGGCCCGTACTGTTCCGTAAGGATCCATAGGGCTCCGTAGAGCTTCGTAGGTTCCCTAGAGGCCTGTGGAGTACCGCAGGAGCCAGTAGTGTTCTGTAGGGGCCCGTAGGGTTCCTTCAATAGGGGCTGGCAGTGTTCCGTAGGGGCCTGTAGGGTTGTCTAAGTGCCCGCAGAAGTCTGTAGGAGTCTGTGGGATTCTGTAAGGTTCCGGAGGGTTCTGCAGGGTTCCGTAGGGGCCCGTAGAGTTCCGTAGTGGCTGGTAAAGTTCCGTAGGGCCCTGTGGGGTTCTGTATGGACCTGTAGGGTTCCGTAGGGGCCTGCAGTGTTCTGTAAGTGCCCGTAGGGGTCTGTAGGGTTCCGTAGGCACCTGCAGTATTCTGTAGGAGCCCATAGGGTTTTAGTGAGGTTCCGTTGTGTTGCTAAGGGTCTTGTAGAGTGCTGTCGGCTCCTGGAGTATTCTGTAGGGTTTCAGAGGGGCTGGTAGGGTTCCGTCGAAATCTGAAGGGTTCCCTAGGGGCCCGTAGAGTCCCATAGATTTCCGTAGGGACCTGTAGGGTTGTGTAAGTGCCCGCAGGGGTTGGTAGGAGCTTGTAAGGTGCCATATGTTTCCGGAGGGTTGTGCAGGGTTCCGTAGGGGCCCGTAGAGTTCCGTAGTGGCTGGTAAAGTTCCCTAGGGCCCTGTACCGTTCCGTAACTGCCTGCAAGGGTCTTTAGGCTTCCGTAGGGGCCGGTAGGGTTCCATAAAGTTCCGTGGGTTCCTGCAGAGTTCTGCAAGTGCCCGCAAGGGCCTGTAGGGGCGCACAGTGTTTCTGCCAGGTTCCGTAGAGTTCCGTAGGGGCCATATTTTTCTGTAGTGGTGGTAGTATTCTGTAGGGGTCTGTAGGGTTCTGTAGGCACCTGCAGTATTCTGTAGGAGCCCATAGGGTTTTAGTGAGGTTCCGTCGTGTTGCTAAGGGTCTTGTAGAGTGCTGTCGGGTCCTGGAGTATTCTGTAGGGTTCCAGAGGGGCTGGTAGGGTTCCGTCGAAATCTGAAGGGTTCCCTAGGGGCCCGTAGAGTCCCGTAGATTTCCGTAGGGGCCTGTAGGGTTGTGTAAGTGCCCGCAGAGGTCTGAAGGGGCCCGTACTGTTCCGTAAGGATCCATATGGCTCCGTAGAGCTTCGTAGGTTCCCTAGAGGCCTGTGGAGTACCGCAGGAGCCAGTAGTGTTCTGTAGGGGCCGTAGGGTTCCTTCCATAGGGGCTGGCAGTGTTCCGTAGGGGCCTGTAGGGTTGTTTAAGTGCCCGCAGAAGTCTGTAGGAGTCTGTAGGATTCTGTAAGGTTCCGGAGGGTCTGCAGGGTTCCGTAGGGACCCGTAGAGTTCCGTAGTGGCTGGTAAAGTTCCGTAGGGCCCTGTGGGGTTCTGTATGGACCTGTAGGGTTCCGTAGGGGCCTGCAGGGTTCTGTAAGTGCCCGTAGGTGTCTGTACGGGTCTGTAGGGTTCCGTAGGCACCTGCAGTATTCTGTAGGAGCCCTTAGGGTTTTAGTGAGGTTCCGTTGTGTTGCTAAGGGTCTTGTAGAGTGCTGTCGGGTCCTGGAGTATTCTGTAGGGTTCCAGAGGGGCTGGTAGGGTTCCGTCGAAATCTGAAGGGTTCCCTAGGGGCCCGTAGAGTCCCATAGATTTCCGTAGGGACCTGTAGTGTTGTGTAAGTGCCCGCAGGGGTTGGTAGGAGCTTGTAGGGTGCCATATGTTTCCGGAGGGTTGTGTAGGGTTCCGTAGGGGCCTGTGGTGTTCCCTAGGGGCCTCTAGAGTCTCGTACAGTTCCGTAGGGTCCTGTAGGTTTCCATAAGCGCCCGCAGAGGTCTGAAGGGGCCCGTACTGTGCCGTAAGGATCCATAGGGTTCCGTAGAGCTTCGTAGGTTCCCTAGAGGCCTCTGGAGTACCGCAGGAGCCAGTAGTGTTCTGTAGGGGCCCGTAGGGTTCCTTCCATAGGAGCTGGCAGTGTTCCGTAGGGACCTGCAGGGTTGTGTAAGTGCCCGCAGGGGTTGGTAGGAGCTTGTAAGGTGCCATATGTTTCCGGAGGGTTGTGCAGGGTTCCGTAGGGGCCCGTAGAGTTCCGTAGTGGCTGGTAAAGTTCCCTAGGGCCCTGTACCGTTCCGTAACTGCCTGCAAGGGTCTTTAGGCTTCCGTAGGGGCGGGTAGGGTTCCATAAAGTTCCGTGGGTTCCTGCAGAGTTCTGCAAGTGCCCGCAAGGGCCTGTAGGGGCGCACAGTGTTTCTGCCAGGTTCCGTAGAGTTCCGTAGGGGCCATATTTTTCTGTAGTGGTGGTAGTATTCTGTAGGGGTCTGTAGGGTTCTGTAGGCACCTGCAGTATTCTGTAGGAGCCCATAGGGTTTTAGTGAGGTTCCGTCGTGTTGCTAAGGGTCTTGTAGAGTGCTGTCGGGTCCTGGAGTATTCTGTAGGGTTCCAGAGGGGCTGGTAGGGTTCCGTCGAAATCTGAAGGGTTCCCTAGGGGCCCGTAGAGTCCCGTAGATTTCCGTAGGGGCCTGTAGGGTTGTGTAAGTGCCCGCAGAGGTCTGAAGGAGCCCGTACTGTTCCGTAAGGATCCATATGGCTCCGTAGAGCTTCGTAGGTTCCCTAGAGGCCTGTGGAGTACCGCAGGAGCCAGTAGTGTTCTGTAGGGGCCGTAGGGTTCCTTCCATAGGGGCTGGCAGTGTTCCGTAGGGGCCTGTAGGGTTGTTTAAGTGCCCGCAGAAGTCTGTAGGAGTCTGTAGGATTCTGTAAGGTTCCGGAGGGTTCTGCAGGGTTCCGTAGGGACCCGTAGAGTTCCGTAGTGGCTGGTAAAGTTCCGTAGGGCCCTGTGGGGTTCTGTATGGACCTGTAGGGTTCCGTAGGGGCCTGCAGGGTTCTGTAAGTGCCCGTAGGTGTCTGTACGGGTCTGTAGGGTTCCGTAGGCACCTGCAGTATTCTGTAGGAGCCCTTAGGGTTTTAGTGAGGTTCCGTTGTGTTGCTAAGGGTCTTGTAGAGTGCTGTCGGGTCCTGGAGTATTCTGTAGGGTTCCAGAGGGGCTGGTAGGGTTCCGTCGAAATCTGTAGGGTTCCCTAGGGGCCCGTAGAGTCCCATAGATTTCCGTAGGGACCTGTAGTGTTGTGTAAGTGCCCGCAGGGGTTGGTAGGAGCTTGTAGGGTACCATATGTTTCCGGAGGGTTGTGTAGGGTTCCGTAGGGGCCTGTGGTGTTCCCTAGGGGCCTCTAGAGTCTCGTACAGTTCCGTAGGGTCCTGTAGGTTTCCATAAGCGCCCGCAGAGGTCTGAAGGGGCCCGTACTGTGCCGTAAGGATCCATAGGGTTCCGTAGAGCTTCGTAGGTTCCCTAGAGGCCTCTGGAGTACCGCAGGAGCCAGTAGTGTTCTGTAGGGGCCCGTAGGGTTCCTTCCATAGGAGCTGGCAGTGTTCCGTAGGGGCCTGTAGGGTTGTTTAAGTGCCCGCAGGAGTCTGTAGGAATCCGTGGGATTCTGTAAGGTTCTGGAGGGTTCTGCAGGGTTCCGTAGGGGCCTGTAGAGTTCCGTAGTGGCTGGTAAAGTTCCCTAGGGCCCTGTACCGTTCCGTAACTGCCTGCAAGGGTCTTTAGGCTTCCATAGGGGCTGGTAGGGTTCCATAAAGTTCCGTGGGTTCCTGCAGAGTTCTGCAAGTGCCCGCAAGGGCCTGTAGGGGCGCACAGTGTTTCTGCCAGGTTCCGTAGAGTTCCGTAGGGGCCATATTTTTCTGTAGTGGTGGTAGTATTCTGTAGGGGTCTGTAGGGTTCTGTAGGCACCTGCAGTATTCTGTAGGAGCCCATAGGGTTTTCGTGAGGTTCCGTTGTGTTGCTAAGGGTCTTGTAGAGTGCTGTCAGCTCCTGGAGTATTCTGTAGGGTTCCAGAGGGGCTGGTAGGGTTCCGTCGAAATCTGAAGGGTTCCCTAGGGGCCCATAGAGTCCCGTAGATTTCCGTAGGGACCTGTAGGGTTGTGTAAGTGCCCGCAGAAGTCTGTAGGAGTCTGTGGGATTCTGTAAGGTTCCGGAGGGTTCTGCAGGGTTCCGTAGGGACCCGTAGAGTTCCGTAGTGGCTGGTAAAGTTCCGTAGGGCCCTGTGGGGTTCTGTATGGACCTGTAGGGTTCCGTAGGGGCCTGCAGGGTTCCGTAAGTGCCCGCAGGTGTCTGTAGGGTTCCGTAGGGGTCTGTAGGGTTCCGTAGGCACCTGCAGTGTTCTGTAGGAGCCCATAGGGTTTTCGTGAGGTTCCGTTGTGTTGCTAAGGGTCTTGTAGAGTGCTGTCGGCTCCTGGAGTATTCTGTAGGGTTCCAGAGGGGCTGGTAGGGTTCCGTCGAAATCTGAAGGGTTCCCTAGGGGCCCATAGAGTCCCGTAGATTTCCGTAGGGACCTGTAGGGTTGTGTAAGTGCCCGCAGAAGTCTGTAGGAGTCTGTGGGATTCTGTAAGGTTCTGGAGGGTTCTGCAGGGTTCCGTAGGGGCCCGTAGAGTTCCGTAGTGGCTGGTAAAGTTCCGTAGGGCCCTGTGGGGTTCTGTATGGACCTGTAGGGTTCCGTAGGGGCCTGCAGGGTTCTGTAAGTGCCCGCAGGTGTCTGTAGGGTTCCGTAGGGGTCTGTAGGGTTCCGTAGGCACCTGCAGTGTTCTGTAGGAGCCCATAGGGTTTTAGTGAGGTTCCGTTGTGTTGCTAAGGGTCTTGTAGAGTGCTGTCGGGTCCTGGAGTATTCTGTAGGGTTCCAGAGGGGCTGGTAGGGTTCCGTCGAAATCTGAAGGGTTCCCTAGGGGCCCGTAGAGTCCCGTAGATTTCCGTAGGGGCCTGTAGGGTTGTGTAAGTGCCCGCAGAGGTCTGAAGGGGCCCGTACTGTTCCGTAAGGATCCATAGTGCTCCGTAGAGCTTCGTAGGTTCCCTAGAGGCCTGTGGAGTACCGCAGGAGCCAGTAGTGTTCTGTAGGGGCCCGTAGGGTTCCTTCCATTGGAGCTGGCAGTGTTCCGTAGGGTCCTCTAGGGTTGAATAAGTGCCCACAGGAGTCTGTAGGAATCCGTGGGATTCTGTAAGGTTCTGGAGGGTTCTGCAGGGTTCCGTAGGGGCCTGTAGAGTTCCGTAGTGGCTGGTAAAGTTCCCTAGGGCCCTGTACCGTTCCGTAACTGCCTGCAAGGGTCTTTAGGCTTCCGTAGGGGCCGGTAGGGTTCCATAAAGTTCCGTGGGTTCCTGCAGAGTTCTGCAAGTGCCCGCAAGGGCCTGTAGGGGCGCACAGTGTTTCTGCCAGGTTCCGTAGAGTTCCGTAGGGGCCATATTTTTCTGTAGTGGTGGTAGTATTCTGTAGGGGTCTGTAGGGTTCTGTAGGCACCTGCAGTATTCTGTAGGAGCCCATAGGGTTTTCGTGAGGTTCCGTTGTGTTGCTAAGGGTCTTGTAGAGTGCTGTCGGCTCCTGGAGTATTCTGTAGGGTTCCAGAGGGGCTGGTAGGGTTCCGTCGAAATCTGAAGGGTTCCCTAGGGGCCCGTAGAGTCCCGTAGATTTCCGTAGGGGCCTGTAGGGTTGTGTAAGTGCCCGCAGAGGTCTGAAGGGGCCCGTACTGTTCCGTAAGGATCCATGGGGCTCCGTAGAGCTTCGTAGGTTCCCTAGAGGCCTGTGGAGTACCGCAGGAGCCAGTAGTGTTCTGTAGGGGCCCGTAGGGTTCGTTCCATAGGGGCTGGCAGTGTTCCGTAGGGGCCTGTAGGGTTGTTTAAGTGCCCGCAGAAGTCTGTAGGAGTCTGTGGGATTCTGTAAGGTTCCAGAGGGTTCTGCAGGGTTCCGTAGGGGCCCGTAGAGTTCCGTAGTGGCTGGTAAAGTTCCGTAGGGCCCTGTGGGGTTCTGTATGGACCTGTAGGGTTCCGTAGGGGCCTGCAGTGTTCTGTAAGTGCCCGTAGGTGTCTGTACGGGTCTGTAGGGTTCCGTAGGCACCTGCAGTATTCTGTAGGAGCCCATAGGGTTTTAGTGAGGTTCCGTTGTGTTGCTAAGGGTCTTGTAGAGTGCTGTCGGGTCCTGGAGTATTCTGTAGGGTTCCAGAGGGGCTGGTAGGGTTCCGTCGAAATCTGAAGGGTTCCCTAGGGGCCCGTAGAGTCCCATAGATTTCCGTAGGGGCCTGTAGGGTTGTGTAAGTGCCCGCAGGGGTTGGTAGGAGCTTGTAGGGTGCCATATGTTTCCGGAGGGTTGTGTAGGGTTCCGTAGGGGCCTGTGGTGTTCCCTAGGGGCCTGTAGAGTCTCGTACAGTTCCGTAGGGTCCTGTAGGTTTCCATAAGCGCCCGCAGAGGTCTGAAGGGGCCCGTACTGTGCCGTAAGGATCCATAGGGTTCCGTAGAGCTTCGTAGGTTCCCTAGAGGCCTCTGGAGTACCGCAGGAGCCAGTAGTGTTCTGTAGGGGCCCGTAGGGTTCCTTCCATAGGAGCTGGCAGTGTTCCGTAGGGTCCTCTAGGGTTGAGTAAGTGCCCGCAGGAGTCTGTAGGAATCCGTGGGATTCTGTAAGGTTCTGGAGGGTTCTGCTGGGTTCCGTAGGGGCCCGTAGAGTTCCGTAGTGGCTGGTAAAGTTCCCTAGGGCCCTGTACCGTTCCGTAACTGCCTGCAAGGGTCTTTAGGCTTCCGTAGGGGCCGGTAGGGTTCCATAAAGTTCCGTGGGTTCCTGCAGAGTTCTGCAAGTGCCCGCAAGGGCCTGTAGGGGCGCACAGTGTTTCTGCCAGGTTCCGTAGAGTTCCGTAGGGGCCATATTTTTCTGTAGTGGTGGTAGTATTCTGTAGGGGTCTGTAGGGTTCTGTAGGCACCTGCAGTATTCTGTAGGAGCCCATAGGGTTTTCGTGAGGTTCCGTTGTGTTGCTAAGGGTCTTGTAGAGTGCTGTCGGCTCCTGGAGTATTCTGTAGGGTTCCAGAGGGGCTGGTAGGGTTCCGTCGAAATCTGAAGGGTTCCCTAGGGGCCCATAGAGTCCCGTAGATTTCCGTAGGGACCTGTAGGGTTGTGTAAGTGCCCGCAGAAATCTGTAGGAGTCTGTGGGATTCTGTAAGGTTCCGGAGGGTTCTGCAGGGTTCCGTAGGGGCCCGTAGAGTTCCGTAGTGGCTGGTAAAGTTCCGTAGGGCCCTGTGGGGTTCTGTATGGACCTGTAGGGTTCCGTAGGGGCCTGCAGGGTTCCGTAAGTGCCCGCAGGTGTCTGTAGGGTTCCGTAGGGGTCTGTAGGGTTCCGTAGGCACCTGCAGTGTTCTGTAGGAGCCCATAGGGTTTTAGTGAGGTTCCGTTGTGTTGCTAAGGGTCTTGTAGAGTGCTGTCGGGTCCTGGAGTATTCTGTAGGGTTCCAGAGGGGCTGGTAGGGTTCCGTCGAAATCTGAAGGGTTCCCTAGGGGCCCGTAGAGTCCCGTAGATTTCCGTAGGGGCCTGTAGGGTTATGTAAGTGCCCGCAGGGGTTGGTAGGAGCTTGTAGGGTGCCATATGTTTCCGGAGGGTTGTGTAGGGTTCCGTATGGGCCTGTGGTGTTCCCTAGGGGCCTGTAGAGTCTTGTACAGTTCCGTAGGGTCCTGTAGGTTTCCATAAGTGCCCGCAGAGGTCTGAAGGGGCCCGTACTGTTCCGTAAGGATCCATATGGCTCCGTAGAGCTTCGTAGGTTCCCTAGAGGCCTGTGGAGTACCGCAGGAGCCAGTAGTGTTCTGTAGGGGCCGTAGGGTTCCTTCCATAGGGGCTGGCAGTGTTCCGTAGGGGCCTGTAGGGTTGTTTAAGTGCCCGCAGAAGTCTGTAGGAGTCTGTGGGATTCTGTAAGGTTCCGGAGGGTTCTGCAGGGTTCCGTAGGGGCCCGTAGAGTTCCGTAGTGGCTGGTAAAGTTCCGTAGGGCCCTGTGGGGTTCTGTATGGACCTGTAGGGTTCCGTAGGGGCCTGCAGTGTTCTGTAAGTGCCCGTAGGTGTCTGTACGGGTCTGTAGGGTTCCGTAGGCACCTGCAGTATTCTGTAGGAGCCCATAGGGTTTTAGTGAGGTTCCGTTGTGTTGCTAAGGGTCTTGTAGAGTGCTGTCGGCTCCTGGAGTATTCTGTAGGGTTCCAGAGGGGCTGGTAGGGTTCCGTCGAAATCTGAAGGGTTCCCTAGGGGCCCGTAGAGTCCCATAGATTTCCGTAGGGACCTGTAGGGTTGTGTAAGTGCCCGCAGGGGTTGGTAGGAGCTTGTAGGGTGCCATATGTTTCCGGAGGGTTGTGTAGGGTTCCGTAGGGGCCTGTGGTGTTCCCTAGGGGCCTGTAGAGTCTCGTACAGTTCCGTAGGGTCCTGTAGGTTTCCATAAGCGCCCGCAGAGGTCTGAAGGGGCCCGTACTGTGCCGTAAGGATCCATAGGGTTCCGTAGAGCTTCGTAGGTTCCCTAGAGGCCTCTGGAGTACCGCAGGAGCCAGTAGTGTTCTGTAGGGGCCCGTAGGGTTCCTTCCATAGGAGCTGGCAGTGTTCCGTAGGGGCCTGTAGGGTTGTTTAAGTGCCCGCAGGAGTCTGTAGGAATCCGTGGGATTCTGTAAGGTTCTGGAGGGTTCTGCAGGGTTCCGTAGGGGCCTGTAGAGTTCCGTAGTGGCTGGTAAAGTTCCCTAGGGCCCTGTACCGTTCCGTAACTGCCTGCAAGGGTCTTTAGGCTTCCGTAGGGGCTGGTAGGGTTCCATAAAGTTCCGTAGGGTTCCTGCAGGTTATGAAAGTGCCCGCTGTTAGGAGCTTGTAGGGGCGCATAGTGTTTCCTGCAGGTTCGTAGGGTTCCGTAGGGGCCTGTGGTGTTCCCTAGGGGCCTGTAGAGTCTCGTACGGTTCCGTAGGGGCCTGTGGTGTTCCCTAGGGGCCTGTAGAGTCTCGTACAGTTCCGTAGGGTCCTGTAGGTTTCCATAAGCGCCCGCAGAGGTCTGCTCCTGGAGTATTCTGTAGGGTTCCAGAGGGGCTGGTAGGGTTCCGTCGAAATCTGAAGGGTTCCCTAGGGGCCCATAGAGTCCCGTAGATTTCCGTAGGGACCTGTAGGGTTGTGTAAGTGCCCGCAGAAGTCTGTAGGAGTCTGTGGGATTCTGTAAGGTTCCGGAGGGTTCTGCAGGGTTCCGTAGGGGCCCGTAGAGTTCCGTAGTGGCTGGTAAAGTTCCGTAGGGCCCTGTGGGGTTCTGTATGGACCTGTAGGGTTCCGTAGGGGCCTGCAGGGTTCCGTAAGTGCCCGCAGGTGTCTGTAGGGTTCCGTAGGGGTCTGTAGGGTTCTGTAGGCACCTGCAGTGTTCTGTAGGAGCCCATAGGCTTTTAGTGAGGTTCCGTTGTGTTGCTAAGGGTCTTGTAGAGTGCTGTCGGGTCCTGGAGTATTCTGTAGGGTTCCAGAGGGGCTGGTAGGGTTCCGTCGAAATCTGAAGGGTTCCCTAGGGGCCCGTAGAGTCCCGTAGATTTCCGTAGGGGCCTGTAGGGTTGTGTAAGTGCCCGCAGAGGTCTGAAGGGGCCCGTACTGTTCCGTAAGGATTCATAGGGCTCCGTAGAGCTTCGTAGGTTCCCTAGAGGCCTGTGGAGTACCGCAGGAGCCAGTAGTGTTCTGTAGGGGCCCGTAGGGTTCCTTCCATAGGGGCTGGCAGTGTTCCGTAGGGGCCTGTAGGGTTGTTTAAGTGCCCGCAGAAGTCTGTAGGAGTCTGTGGGATTCTGTAAGGTTCCGGAGGGTTCTGCAGGGTTCCGTAGGGGCCCGTAGAGTTCCGTAGTGGCTGGTAAAGTTCCGTAGGGCCCTGTGGGGTTCTGTATGGACCTGTAGGGTTCCGTAGGGGCCTGCAGTGTTCTGTAAGTGCCCGTAGGTGTCTGTACGGGTCTGTAGGGTTCCGTAGGCAACTGCAGTATTCTGTAGGAGCCCTTAGGGTTTTCGTGAGGTTCCGTTGTGTTGCTAAGGGTCTTGTAGAGTGCTGTCGGCTCCTGGAGTATTCTGTAGGGTTCCAGAGGGGCTGGTAGGGTTCCGTCGAAATCTGAAGGGTTCCCTAGGGGCCCGTAGAGTCCCATAGATTTCCGTAGGGGCCTGTAGGGTTGTGTAAGTGCCCGCAGGGGTTGGTAGGAGCTTGTAGGGTGCCATATGTTTCCGGAGGGTTGTGTAGGGTTCCGTAGGGGCCTGTGGTGTTCCCTAGGGGCCTCTAGAGTCTCGTACAGTTCCGTAGGGTTTTGTAGGTTTCCATAAGCGCCCGCAGAGGTCTGAAGGGGCCCGTAGTGTGCCGTAAGGATCCATAGGGTTCCGTAGAGCTTCGTAGGTTCCCTAGAGGCCTCTGGAGTACCGCAGGAGCCAGTAGTGTTCTGTAGGGGCCCGTAGGGTTCCTTCCATAGGAGCTGGCAGTGTTCCGTAGGGTCCTCTAGGGTTGAGTAAGTGCCCGCAGGAGTCTGTAGGAATCCGTGGGATTCTGTAAGGTTCTGGAGGGTTCTGCAGGGTTCCGTAGGGGCCCGTAGAGTTCCGTAGTGGCTGGTAAAGTTCCCTAGGGCCCTGTACCGTTCCGTAACTGCCTGCAAGGGTCTTTAGGCTTCCGTAGGGGCTGGTAGGGTTCCATAAAGTTCCGTGGGTTCCTGCAGAGTTCTGCAAGTGCCCGCAAGGGCCTGTAGGGGCGCACAGTGTTTCTGCCAGGTTCCGTAGAGTTCCGTAGGGGCCATATTTTTCTGTAGTGGTGGTAGTATTCTGTAGGGGTCTGTAGGGTTCTGTAGGCACCTGCAGTATTCTGTAGGAGCCCATAGGGTTTTAGTGAGGTTCCGTTGTGTTGCTAAGGGTCTTGTAGAGTGCTGTCGGCTCCTGGAGTATTCTGTAGGGTTCCAGAGGGGCTGGTAGGGTTCCGTCGAAATCTGAAGGGTTCCCTAGGGGCCCATAGAGTCCCATAGATTTCCGTAGGGACCTGTAGGGTTGTGTAAGTGCCCGCAGGGGTTGGTAGGAGCTTGTAGGGTGCCATATGTTTCCGGAGGGTTGTGTAGGGTTCCGTAGGGGCCTGTGGTGTTCCCTAGGGGCCTCTAGAGTCTCGTACAGTTCCGTAGGGTCCTGTAGGTTTCCATAAGCGCCCGCAGAGGTCTGAAGGGGCCCGTACTGTGCCATAAGGATCCATAGGGTTCCGTAGAGCTTCGTAGGTTCCCTAGAGGCCTCTGGAGTACCGCAGGAGCCAGTAGTGTTCTGTAGGGGCCCGTAGGGTTCCTTCCATAGGAGCTGGCAGTGTTCCGTAGGGGCCTGTAGGGTTGTTTAAGTGCCCGCAGGAGTCTGTAGGAATCCGTGGGATTCTGTAAGGTTCTGGAGGGTTCTGCAGGGTTCCGTAGGGGCCTGTAGAGTTCCGTAGTGGCTGGTAAAGTTCCCTAGGGCCCTGTACCGTTCCGTAACTGCCTGCAAGGGTCTTTAGGCTTCCGTAGGGGCTGGTAGGGTTCCATAAAGTTCCGTGGGTTCCTGCAGAGTTCTGCAAGTGCCCGCAAGGGCCTGTAGGGGCGCACAGTGTTTCTGCCAGGTTCCGTAGAGTTCCGTAGGGGCCATATTTTTCTGTAGTGGTGGTAGTATTCTGTAGGGGTCTGTAGGGTTCTGTAGGCACCTGCAGTATTCTGTAGGAGCCCATAGGGTTTTCGTGAGGTTCCGTTGTGTTGCTAAGGGTCTTGTAGAGTGCTGTCGGCTCCTGGAGTATTCTGTAGGGTTCCAGAGGGGCTGGTAGGGTTCCGTCGAAATCTGAAGGGTTCCCTAGGGGCCCATAGAGTCCCGTAGATTTCCGTAGGGACCTGTAGGGTTGTGTAAGTGCCCGCAGAAATCTGTAGGAGTCTGTGGGATTCTGTAAGGTTCCGGAGGGTTCTGCAGGGTTCCGTAGGGGCCCGTAGAGTTCCGTAGTGGCTGGTAAAGTTCCGTAGGGCCCTGTGGGGTTCTGTATGGACCTGTAGGGTTCCGTAGGGGCCTGCAGGGTTCCGTAAGTGCCCGCAGGTGTCTGTAGGGTTCCGTAGGGGTCTGTAGGGTTCCGTAGGCACCTGCAGTGTTCTGTAGGAGCCCATAGGCTTTTCGTGAGGTTCCGTTGTGTTGCTAAGGGTCTTGTAGAGTGCTGTCGGGTCCTGGAGTATTCTGTAGGGTTCCAGAGGGGCTGGTAGGGTTCCGTCGAAATCTGAAGGGTTCCCTAGGGGCCCGTAGAGTCCCGTAGATTTCCGTAGGGGCCTGTAGGGTTGTGTAAGTGCCCGCAGGGGTTGGTAGGAGCTTGTAGGGTGCCATATGTTTCCGGAGGGTTGTGTAGGGTTCCGTAGGGGCCTGTGGTGTTCCCTAGGGGCCTGTAGAGTCTTGTACAGTTCCGTAGGGTCCTGTAGGTTTCCATAAGTGCCCGCAGAGGTCTGAAGGGGCCCGTACTGTTCCGTAAGGATCCATATGGCTCCGTAGAGCTTCGTAGGTTCCCTAGAGGCCTGTGGAGTACCGCAGGAGCCAGTAGTGTTCTGTAGGGGCCGTAGGGTTCCTTCCATAGGGGCTGGCAGTGTTCCGTAGGGGCCTGTAGGGTTGTTTAAGTGCCCGCAGAAGTCTGTAGGAGTCTGTGGGATTCTGTAAGGTTCCGGAGGGTTCTGCAGGGTTCCGTAGGGGCCCGTAGAGTTCCGTAGTGGCTGGTAAAGTTCCGTAGGGCCCTGTGGGGTTCTGTATGGACCTGTAGGGTTCCGTAGGGGCCTGCAGTGTTCTGTAAGTGCCCGTAGGTGTCTGTACGGGTCTGTAGGGTTCCGTAGGCACCTGCAGTATTCTGTAGGAGCCCATAGGGTTTTAGTGAGGTTCCGTTGTGTTGCTAAGGGTCTTGTAGAGTGCTGTCGGCTCCTGGAGTATTCTGTAGGGTTCCAGAGGGGCTGGTAGGGTTCCGTCGAAATCTGAAGGGTTCCCTAGGGGCCCGTAGAGTCCCATAGATTTCCGTAGGGACCTGTAGGGTTGTGTAAGTGCCCGCAGGGGTTGGTAGGAGCTTGTAGGGTGCCATATGTTTCCGGAGGGTTGTGTAGGGTTCCGTATGGGCCTGTGGTGTTCCCTAGGGGCCTGTAGAGTCTTGTACAGTTCCGTAGGGTCCTGTAGGTTTCCATAAGTGCCCGCAGAGGTCTGAAGGGGCCCGTACTGTTCCGTAAGGATCCATAGGGCTCCGTAGAGCTTCGTAGGTTCCCTAGAGGCCTGTGGAGTACCGCAGGAGCCAGTAGTGTTCTGTAGGGGCCGTAGGGTTCCTTCCATAGGGGCTGGCAGTGTTCCGTAGGGGCCTGTAGGGTTGTTTAAGTGCCCGCAGAAGTCTGTAGGAGTCTGTGGGATTCTGTAAGGTTCCGGAGGGTTCTGCAGGGTTCCGTAGGGGCCCGTAGAGTTCCGTAGTGGCTGGTAAAGTTCCGTAGGGCCCTGTGGGGTTCTGTATGGACCTGTAGGGTTCCGTAGGGGCCTGCAGTGTTCTGTAAGTGCCCGTAGGTGTCTGTACGGGTCTGTAGGGTTCCGTAGGCACCTGCAGTATTCTGTAGGAGCCCATAGGGTTTTAGTGAGGTTCCGTTGTGTTGCTAAGGGTCTTGTAGAGTGCTGTCGGGTCCTGGAGTATTCTGTAGGGTTCCAGAGGGGCTGGTAGGGTTCCGTCGAAATCTGAAGGGTTCCCTAGGGGCCCGTAGAGTCCCATAGATTTCCGTAGGGACCTGTAGGGTTGTGTAAGGTGCCCGCAGGGGTTGGTAGGAGCTTGTAGGGTGCCATATGTTTCCGGAGGGTTGTGTAGGGTTCCGTAGGGGCCTGTGGTGTTTCCCTAGGGCCTCTAGAGTCTCGTACAGTTCCGTAGGGTCCTGTAGGTTTCCATAAGCGCCCGCAGAGGTCTGAAGGGGCCCGTACTGTTCCGTAAGGATCCATATGGCTCCGTAGAGCTTCGTAGGTTCCCTAGAGGCCTGTGGAGTACCGCAGGAGCCAGTAGTGTTCTGTAGGGGCCGTAGGGTTCCTTCCATAGGGGCTGGCAGTGTTCCGTAGGGGCCTGTAGGGTTGTTTAAGTGCCCGCAGAAGTCTGTAGGAGTCTGTGGGATTCTGTAAGGTTCCGGAGGGTTCTGCAGGGTTCCGTAGGGGCCCGTAGAGTTCCGTAGTGGCTGGTAAAGTTCCGTAGGGCCCTGTGGGGTTCTGTATGGACCTGTAGGGTTCCGTAGGGGCCTGCAGTGTTCTGTAAGTGCCCGTAGGTGTCTGTACGGGTCTGTAGGGTTCCCGTAGGCACCTGCAGTATTCTGTAGGAGCCCATAGGGTTTTAGTGAGGTTCCGTTGTGTTGCTAAGGGTCTTGTAGAGTGCTGTCGGGTCCTGGAGTATTCTGTAGGGTTCCAGAGGGGCTGGTAGGGTTCCGTCGAAATCTGAAGGGTTCCCTAGGGGCCCGTAGAGTCCCATAGATTTCCGTAGGGACCTGTAGGGTTGTGTAAGTGCCCGCAGGGGTTGGTAGGAGCTTGTAGGGTGCCATATGTTTCCGGAGGGTTGTGTAGGGTTCCGTAGGGGCCTGTGGTGTTCCCTAGGGGCCTCTAGAGTCTCGTACAGTTCCGTAGGGTCCTGTAGGTTTCCATAAGCGCCCGCAGAGGTCTGAAGGGGCCCGTAGTGTGCCGTAAGGATCCATAGGGCTCCGTAGAGCTTCGTAGGTTCCCTAGAGGCCTCTGGAGTACCGCAGGAGCCAGTAGTGTTCTGTAGGGGCCCGTAGGGTTCCTTCCATAGGAGCTGGCAGTGTTCCGTAGGGTCCTCTAGGGTTGTTTAAGTGCCCGCAGGAGTCTGTAGGAATCCGTGGGATTCTGTAAGGTTCTGGAGGGTTCTGCAGGGTTCCGTAGGGGCCTGTAGAGTTCCGTAGTGGCTGGTAAAGTTCCCTAGGGCCCTGTACCGTTCCGTAACTGCCTGCAAGGGTCTTTAGGCTTCCGTAGGGGCCGGTAGGGTTCCATAAAGTTCCGTGGGTTCCTGCAGAGTTCTGCAAGTGCCCGCAAGGGCCTGTAGGGGCGCACAGTGTTTCTGCCAGGTTCCGTAGAGTTCCGTAGGGGCCATATTTTTCTGTAGTGGTGGTAGTATTCTGTAGGGGTCTGTAGGGTTCTGTAGGCACCTGCAGTATTCTGTAGGAGCCCATAGGGTTTTCGTGAGGTTCCGTTGTGTTGCTAAGGGTCTTGTAGAGTGCTGTCGGGTCCTGGAGTATTCTGTAGGGTTCCAGAGGGGCTGGTAGGGTTCCGTCGAAATCTGAAGGGTTCCCTAGGGGCCCATAGAGTCCCGTAGATTTCCGTAGGGACCTGTAGGGTTGTGTAAGTGCCCGCAGAAGTCTGTAGGAGTCTGTGGGATTCTGTAAGGTTCCGGAGGGTTCTGCAGGGTTCCGTAGGGGCCCGTAGAGTTCCGTAGTGGCTGGTAAAGTTCCCTAGGGCCCTGTACCGTTCCGTAACTGCCTGCAAGGGTCTTTAGGCTTCCATAGGGGCTGGTAGGGTTCCATAAAGTTCCGTGGGTTCCTGCAGAGTTCTGCAAGTGCCCGCAAGGGCCTGTAGGGGCGCACAGTGTTTCTGCAAGGTTCCGTAGAGTTCCGTAGGGGCCATATTTTTCTGTAGTGGTGGTAGTATTCTGTAGGGGTCTGTAGGGTTCTGTAGGCACCTGCAGTATTCTGTAGGAGCCCATAGGGTTTTCGTGAGGTTCCGTTGTGTTGCTAAGGGTCTTGTAGAGTGCTGTCGGCTCCTGGAGTATTCTGTAGGGTTCCAGAGGGGCTGGTAGGGTTCCGTCGAAATCTGAAGGGTTCCCTAGGGGCCCGTAGAGTCCCGTAGATTTCCGTAGGGGCCTGTAGGGTTATGTAAGTGCCCGCAGGGGTTGGTAGGAGCTTGTAGGGTGCCATATGTTTCCGGAGGGTTGTGTAGGGTTCCGTAGGGGCCTGTGGTGTTCCCTAGGGGCCTGTAGAGTCTTGTACAGTTCCGTAGGGTCCTGTAGGTTTCCACAAGTGCCCGCAGAGGTCTGAAGGGGCCCGTACTGTGCCGTAAGGATCCATAGGGCTCCGTAGAGCTTCGTAGGTTCCCTAGAGGCCTGTGGAGTACCGCAGGAGCCAGTAGTGTTCTGTAGGGGCCGTAGGGTTCCTTCCATAGGGGCTGGCAGTGTTCCGTAGGGGCCTGTAGGGTTGTTTAAGTGCCCGCAGAAGTCTGTAGGAGTCTGTGGGATTCTGTAAGGTTCCGGAGGGTTCTGCAGGGTTCCGTAGGGGCCCGTAGAGTTCCGTAGTGGCTGGTAAAGTTCCGTAGGGCCCTGTGGGGTTCTGTATGGACCTGTAGGGTTCCGTAGGGTCCTGCAGGGTTCTGTAAGTGCCCGTAGGTGTCTGTACGGGTCTGTAGGGTTCCGTAGGCACCTGCAGTATTCTGTAGGAGCCCTTAGGGTTTTAGTGAGGTTCCGTTGTGTTGCTAAGGGTCTTGTAGAGTGCTGTCGGGTCCTGGAGTATTCTGTAGGGTTCCAGAGGGGCTGGTAGGGTTCCGTCGAAATCTGAAGGGTTCCCTAGGGGCCCGTAGAGTCCCGTAGATTTCCGTAGGGGCCTGTAGGGTTGTGTAAGTGCCCGCAGAGGTCTGAAGGGGCCCGTACTGTTCCGTAAGGATCCATAGGGCTCCGTAGAGCTTCGTAGGTTCCCTAGAGGCCTGTGGAGTACCGCAGGAGCCAGTAGTGTTCTGTAGGGGCCCGTAGGGTTCCTTCCATAGGGGCTGGCAGTGTTCCGTAGGGGCCTGTAGGGTTGTCTAAGTGCCCGCAGAAGTCTGTAGGAGTCTGTGGGATTCTGTAAGGTTCCGGAGGGTTCTGCAGGGTTCCGTAGGGGCCCGTAGAGTTCCGTAGTGGCTGGTAAAGTTCCGTAGGGCCCTGTGGGGTTCTGTATGGACCTGTAGGGTTCCGTAGGGGCCTGCAGTGTTCTGTAAGTGCCCGTAGGTGTCTGTACGGGTCTGTAGGGTTCCGTAGGCACCTGCAGTATTCTGTAGGAGCCCATAGGGTTTTAGTGAGGTTCCGTTGTGTTGCTAAGGGTCTTGTAGAGTGCTGTCGGCTCCTGGAGTATTCTGTAGGGTTTCAGAGGGGCTGGTAGGGTTCCGTCGAAATCTGAAGGGTTCCCTAGGGGCCCGTAGAGTCCCATAGATTTCCGTAGGGACCTGTACGGTTGTGTAAGTGCCCGCAGGGGTTGGTAGGAGCTTGTAAGGTGCCATATGTTTCCGGAGGGTTGTGCAGGGTTCCGTAGGGGCCCGTAGAGTTCCGTAGTGGCTGGTAAAGTTCCCTAGGGCCCTGTACCGTTCCGTAACTGCCTGCAAGGGTCTTTAGGCTTCCGTAGGGGCCGGTAGGGTTCCATAAAGTTCCGTGGGTTCCTGCAGAGTTCTGCAAGTGCCCGCAAGGCCCTGTAGGGGCGCACAGTGTTTCTGCCAGGTTCCGTAGAGTTCCGTAGGGGCCATATTTTTCTGTAGTGGCTGGTAGTATTCTGTAGGGGTCTGTAGGGTTCCGTAGGCACCTGCAGTATTCTGTAGGAGCCCTTAGGGTTTTAGTGAGGTTCCGTTGTGTTGCTAAGGGTCTTGTAGAGTGCTGTCGGGTCCTGGAGTATTCTGTAGGGTTCCAGAGGGGCTGGTAGGGTTCCGTCGAAATCTGAAGGGTTCCCTAGGGGCCCGTAGAGTCCCATAGATTTCCGTAGGGACCTGTAGTGTTGTGTAAGTGCCCGCAGGGGTTGGTAGGAGCTTGTAGGGTGCCATATGTTTCCGGAGGGTTGTGTAGGGTTCCGTAGGGGCCTGTGGTGTTCCCTAGGGGCCTCTAGAGTCTCGTACAGTTCCGTAGGGTCCTGTAGGTTTCCATAAGCGCCCGCAGAGGTCTGAAGGGGCCCGTAGTGTGCCGTAAGGATCCATAGGGTTCCGTAGAGCTTCGTAGGTTCCCTAGAGGCCTCTGGAGTACCGCAGGAGCCAGTAGTGTTCTGTAGGGGCCCGTAGGGTTCCTTCCATAGGAGCTGGCAGTGTTCCGTAGGGGCCTGTAGGGTTGTTTAAGTGCCCGCAGGAGTCTGTAGGAATCCGTGGGATTCTGTAAGGTTCTGGAGGGTTCTGCAGGGTTCCGTAGGGGCCTGTAGAGTTCCGTAGTGGCTGGTAAAGTTCCCTAGGGCCCTGTACCGTTCCGTAACTGCCTGCAAGGGTCTTTAGGCTTCCATAGGGGCTGGTAGGGTTCCATAAAGTTCCGTGGGTTCCTGCAGAGTTCTGCAAGTGCCCGCAAGGGCCTGTAGGGGCGCACAGTGTTTCTGCCAGGTTCCGTAGAGTTCCGTAGGGGCCATATTTTTCTGTAGTGGTGGTAGTATTCTGTAGGGGTCTGTAGGGTTCTGTAGGCACCTGCAGTATTCTGTAGGAGCCCATAGGGTTTTCGTGAGGTTCCGTTGTGTTGCTAAGGGTCTTGTAGAGTGCTGTCGGGTCCTGGAGTATTCTGTAGGGTTCCAGAGGGGCTGGTAGGGTTCCGTCGAAATCTGAAGGGTTCCCTAGGGGCCCATAGAGTCCCGTAGATTTCCGTAGGGACCTGTAGGGTTGTGTAAGTGCCCGCAGAAGTCTGTAGGAGTCTGTGGGATTCTGTAAGGTTCTGGAGGGTTCTGCAGGGTTCCGTAGGGGCCCGTAGAGTTCCGTAGTGGCTGGTAAAGTTCCGTAGGGCCCTGTGGGGTTCTGTATGGACCTGTAGGGTTCCGTAGGGGCCTGCAGGGTTCTGTAAGTGCCCGCAGGTGTCTGTAGGGTTCCGTAGGCACCTGCAGTGTTCTGTAGGAGCCCATAGGGTTTTAGTGAGGTTCCGTTGTGTTGCTAAGGGTCTTGTAGAGTGCTGTCGGGTCCTGGAGTATTCTGTAGGGTTCCAGAGGGGCTGGTAGGGTTCCGTCGAAATCTGAAGGGTTCCCTAGGGGCCCGTAGAGTCCCGTAGATTTCCGTAGGGGCCTGTAGGGTTGTGTAAGTGCCCGCAGAGGTCTGAAGGGGCCCGTACTGTTCCGTAAGGATCCATAGGGCTCCGTAGAGCTTCGTAGGTTCCCTAGAGGCCTGTGGAGTACCGCAGGAGCCAGTAGTGTTCTGTAGGGGCCCGTAGGGTTCCTTCCATAGGGGCTGGCAGTGTTCCGTAGGGTCCTCTAGGGTTGAGTAAGTGCCCGCAGAAGTCTGTAGGAGTCTGTGGGATTCTGTAAGGTTCTGGAGGGTTCTGCAGGGTTCCGTAGGGGCCCGTAGAGTTCCGTAGTGGCTGGTAAAGTTCCGTAGGGCCCTGTGGGGTTCTGTATGGACCTGTAGGGTTCCGTAGGGGCCTGCAGGGTTCTGTAAGTGCCTGTAGGTGTCTGTACGGGTCTGTAGGGTTCCGTAGGCACCTGCAGTATTCTGTAGGAGCCCATAGGGTTTTAGTGAGGTTCCGTTGTGTTGCTAAGGGTCTTGTAGAGTGCTGTCGGGTCCTGGAGTATTCTGTAGGGTTCCAGAGGGGCTGGTAGGGTTCCGTCGAAATCTGAAGGGTTCCCTAGGGGCCCGTAGAGTCCCATAGATTTCCGTAGGGGCCTGTAGGGTTGTGTAAGTGCCCGCAGGGGTTGGTAGGAGCTTGTAGGGTGCCATATGTTTCCGGAGGGTTGTGTAGGGTTCCGTAGGGGCCTGTGGTGTTCCCTAGGGGCCTCTAGAGTCTCGTACAGTTCCGTAGGGTTTTGTAGGTTTCCATAAGCGCCCGCAGAGGTCTGAAGGGGCCCGTAGTGTGCCGTAAGGATCCATAGGGTTCCGTAGAGCTTCGTAGGTTCCCTAGAGGCCTCTGGAGTACCGCAGGAGCCAGTAGTGTTCTGTAGGGGCCCGTAGGGTTCCTTCCATAGGAGCTGGCAGTGTTCCGTAGGGTCCTCTAGGGTTGAGTAAGTGCCCGCAGGAGTCTGTAGGAATCCGTGGGATTCTGTAAGGTTCTGGAGGGTTCTGCAGGGTTCCGTAGGGGCCCGTAGAGTTCCGTAGTGGCTGGTAAAGTTCCCTAGGGCCCTGTACCGTTCCGTAACTGCCTGCAAGGGTCTTTAGGCTTCCGTAGGGGCTGGTAGGGTTCCATAAAGTTCCGTGGGTTCCTGCAGAGTTCTGCAAGTGCCCGCAAGGGCCTGTAGGGGCGCACAGTGTTTCTGCCAGGTTCCGTAGAGTTCCGTAGGGGCCATATTTTTCTGTAGTGGTGGTAGTATTCTGTAGGGGTCTGTAGGGTTCTGTAGGCACCTGCAGTATTCTGTAGGAGCCCATAGGGTTTTCGTGAGGTTCCGTTGTGTTGCTAAGGGTCTTGTAGAGTGCTGTCGGCTCCTGGAGTATTCTGTAGGGTTCCAGAGGGGCTGGTAGGGTTCCGTCGAAATCTGAAGGGTTCCCTAGGGGCCCGTAGAGTCCCGTAGATTTCCGTAGGGGCCTGTAGGGTTGTGTAAGTGCCCGCAGGGGTTGGTAGGAGCTTGTAGGGTGCCATATGTTTCCGGAGGGTTGTGTAGGGTTCCGTAGGGGCCTGTGGTGTTCCCTAGGGGCCTCTAGAGTCTCGTACAGTTCCGTAGGGTCCTGTAGGTTTCCATAAGCGCCCGCAGAGGTCTGAAGGGGCCCGTACTGTGCCGTAAGGATCCATAGGGTTCCGTAGAGCTTCGTAGGTTCCCTAGAGGCCTCTGGAGTACCGCAGGAGCCAGTAGTGTTCTGTAGGGGCCCGTAGGGTTCCTTCCATAGGAGCTGGCAGTGTTCCGTAGGGGCCTGTAGGGTTGTTTAAGTGCCCGCAGGAGTCTGTAGGAATCCGTGGGATTCTGTAAGGTTCTGGAGGGTTCTGCAGGGTTCCGTAGGGGCCTGTAGAGTTCCGTAGTGGCTGGTAAAGTTCCCTAGGGCCCTGTACCGTTCCGTAACTGCCTGCAAGGGTCTTTAGGCTTCCATAGGGGCTGGTAGGGTTCCATAAAGTTCCGTGGGTTCCTGCAGAGTTCTGCAAGTGCCCGCAAGGGCCTGTAGGGGCGCACAGTGTTTCTGCCAGGTTCCGTAGAGTTCCGTAGGGGCCATATTTTTCTATAGTGGTGGTAGTATTCTGTAGGGGTCTGTAGGGTTCTGTAGGCACCTGCAGTATTCTGTAGGAGCCCATAGGGTTTTCGTGAGGTTCCGTTGTGTTGCTAAGGGTCTTGTAGAGTGCTGTCGGCTCCTGGAGTATTCTGTAGGGTTCCAGAGGGGCTGGTAGGGTTCCGTCGAAATCTGAAGGGTTCCCTAGGGGCCCATAGAGTCCCGTAGATTTCCGTAGGGACCTGTAGGGTTGTGTAAGTGCCCGCAGAAGTCTGTAGGAGTCTGTGGGATTCTGTAAGGTTCCGGAGGGTTCTGCAGGGTTCCGTAGGGGCCCGTAGAGTTCCGTAGTGGCTGGTAAAGTTCCGTAGGGCCCTGTGGGGTTCTGTATGGACCTGTAGGGTTCCGTAGGGGCCTGCAGGGTTCCGTAAGTGCCCGCAGGTGTCTGTAGGGTTCCGTAGGGGTCTGTAGGGTTCCGTAGGCACCTGTAGTGTTCTGTAGGAGCCCATAGGGTTTTAGTGAGGTTCCGTTGTGTTGCTAAGGGTCTTGTAGAGTGCTGTCGGCTCCTGGAGTATTCTGTAGGGTTCCAGAGGGGCTGGTAGGGTTCCGTCGAAATCTGAAGGGTTCCCTAGGGGCCCATAGAGTCCCGTAGATTTCCGTAGGGACCTGTAGGGTTGTTTAAGTGCCCGCAGAAGTCTGTAGGAGTCTGTGGGATTCTGTAAGGTTCCGGAGGGTTCTGCAGGGTTCCGTAGGGGCCCGTAGAGTTCCGTAGTGGCTGGTAAAGTTCCGTAGGGCCCTGTGGGGTTCTGTATGGACCTGTAGGGTTCCGTAGGGGCCTGCAGGGTTCTGTAAGTGCCCGCAGGTGTCTGTAGGGTTCCGTAGGGGTCTGTAGGGTTCCGTAGGCACCTGCAGTGTTCTGTAGGAGCCCATAGGCTTTTAGTGAGGTTCCGTTGTGTTGCTAAGGGTCTTGTAGAGTGCTGTCGGCTCCTGGAGTATTCTGTAGGGTTCCAGAGGGGCTGGTAGGGTTCCGTCGAAATCTGAAGGGTTCCCTAGGGGCCCGTAGAGTCCCGTAGATTTCCGTAGGGGCCTGTAGGGTTGTGTAAGTGCCCGCAGAGGTCTGAAGGGGCCCGTACTGTTCCGCAAGGATCCATAGGGCTCCGTAGAGCTTCGTAGGTTCCCTAGAG
The DNA here is from genome assembly GCF_964106895.1 of Numenius arquata. NCBI lineage: Eukaryota > Metazoa > Chordata > Aves > Charadriiformes > Scolopacidae > Numenius > Numenius arquata. The sequence continues at coordinate 35,502 of NW_027414319.1, forward strand.
GCCTGTGGAGTACTGCAGGAGCCAGTAGTGTTCTGTAGGGGCCCGTAGGGTTCCTTCCATAGGGGCTGGCAGTGTTCCGTAGGGGCCTGTAGGGTTGTTTAAGTGCCCGCAGAAGTCTGTAGGAGTCTGTGGGATTCTGTAAGGTTCCGGAGGGTTCTGCAGGGTTCCGTAGGGGCCCGTAGAGTTCCGTAGTGGCTGGTAAAGTTCCGTAGGGCCCTGTGGGGTTCTGTATGGACCTGTAGGGTTCCGTAGGGGCCTGCAGGGTTCCGTAAGTGCCCGCAGGTGTCTGTAGGGTTCCGTAGGGGTCTGTAGGGTTCCGTAGGCACCTGCAGTGTTCTGTAGGAGCCCATAGGGTTTTAGTGAGGTTCCGTTGTGTTGCTAAGGGTCTTGTAGAGTGCTGTCGGCTCCTGGAGTATTCTGTAGGGTTCCAGAGGGGCTGGTAGGGTTCCGTCGAAATCTGAAGGGTTCCCTAGGGGCCCGTAGAGTCCCGTAGATTTCCGTAGGGGCCTGTAGGGTTGTGTAAGTGCCCGCAGAGGTCTGAAGGGGCCCGTACTGTTCCGTAAGGATCCATAGGGCTCCGTAGAGCTTCGTAGGTTCCCTAGAGGCCTGTGGAGTACCGCAGGAGCCAGTAGTGTTCTGTAGGGGCCCGTAGGGTTCCTTCCATAGGGGCTGGCAGTGTTCCGTAGGGGCCTGTAGGGTTGTTTAAGTGCCCGCAGAAGTCTGTAGGAGTCTGTGGGATTCTGTAAGGTTCTGGAGGGTTCTGCAGGGTTCCGTAGGGGCCCGTAGAGTTCCGTAGTGGCTGGTAAAGTTCCGTAGGGCCCTGTGGGGTTCTGTATGGACCTGTAGGGTTCTGTAGGGGCCTGCAGGGTTCTGTAAGTGCCTGTAGGTGTCTGTACGGGTCTGTAGGGTTCCGTAGGCACCTGCAGTATTCTGTAGGAGCCCATAGGGTTTTAGTGAGGTTCCGTTGTGTTGCTAAGGGTCTTGTAGAGTGCTGTCGGCTCCTGGAGTATTCTGTAGGGTTCCAGAGGGGCTGGTAGGGTTCCGTCGAAATCTGAAGGGTTCCCTAGGGGCCCGTAGAGTCCCGTAGATTTCCGTAGGGGCCTGTAGGGTTGTGTAAGTGCCCGCAGGGGTTGGTAGGAGCTTGTAGGGTGCCATATGTTTCCGGAGGGTTGTGTAGGGTTCCGTAGGGGCCTGTGGTGTTCCCTAGGGGCCTGTAGAGTCTCGTACAGTTCCGTAGGGTCCTGTAGGTTTCCATAAGCGCCCGCAGAGGTCTGAAGGGGCCCGTAGTGTGCCGTAAGGATCCATAGGGTTCCGTAGAGCTTCGTAGGTTCCCTAGAGGCCTCTGGAGTACCGCAGGAGCCAGTAGTGTTCTGTAGGGGCCCGTAGGGTTCCTTCCATAGGAGCTGGCAGTGTTCCGTAGGGTCCTCTAGGGTTGAGTAAGTGCCCGCAGGAGTCTGTAGGAATCCGTGGGATTCTGTAAGGTTCTGGAGGGTTCTGCAGGGTTCCGTAGGGGCCCGTAGAGTTCCGTAGTGGCTGGTAAAGTTCCCTAGGGCCCTGTACCGTTCCGTAACTGCCTGCAAGGGTCTTTAGGCTTCCGTAGGGGCTGGTAGGGTTCCATAAAGTTCCGTGGGTTCCTGCAGAGTTCTGCAAGTGCCCGCAAGGGCCTGTAGGGGCGCACAGTGTTTCTGCCAGGTTCCGTAGAGTTCCGTAGGGGCCATATTTTTCTGTAGTGGTGGTAGTATTCTGTAGGGGTCTGTAGGGTTCTGTAGGCACCTGCAGTATTCTGTAGGAGCCCATAGGGTTTTCGTGAGGTTCCGTTGTGTTGCTAAGGGTCTTGTAGAGTGCTGTCGGCTCCTGGAGTATTCTGTAGGGTTCCAGAGGGGCTGGTAGGGTTCCGTCGAAATCTGAAGGGTTCCCTAGGGGCCCATAGAGTCCCGTAGATTTCCGTAGGGACCTGTAGGGTTGTTTAAGTGCCCGCAGAAGTCTGTAGGAGTCTGTGGGATTCTGTAAGGTTCTGGAGGGTTCTGCAGGGTTCCGTAGGGGCCCGTAGAGTTCCGTAGTGGCTGGTAAAGTTCCGTAGGGCCCTGTGGGGTTCTGTATGGACCTGTAGGGTTCCGTAGGGGCCTGCAGGGTTCTGTAAGTGCCCGCAGGTGTCTGTAGGGTTCCGTAGGGGTCTGTAGGGTTCCGTAGGCACCTGCAGTGTTCTGTAGGAGCCCATAGGGTTTTAGTGAGGTTCCGTTGTGTTGCTAAGGGTCTTGTAGAGTGCTGTCGGGTCCTGGAGTATTCTGTAGGGTTCCAGAGGGGCTGGTAGGGTTCCGTCGAAATCTGAAGGGTTCCCTAGGGGCCCGTAGAGTCTCGTAGATTTCCGTAGGGGCCTGTAGGGTTGTGTAAGTGCCCGCAGAGGTCTGAAGGGGCCCGTACTGTTCCGTAAGGATCCATAGGGCTCCGTAGAGCTTCGTAGGTTCCCTAGAGGCCTGTGGAGTACCGCAGGAGCCAGTAGTGTTCTGTAGGGGCCCGTAGGGTTCCTTCCATAGGGGCTGGCAGTGTTCCGTAGGGGCCTGTAGGGTTGTTTAAGTGCCCGCAGAAGTCTGTAGGAGTCTGTGGGATTCTGTAAGGTTCTGGAGGGTTCTGCAGGGTTCCGTAGGGGCCCGTAGAGTTCCGTAGTGGCTGGTAAAGTTCCGTAGGGCCCTGTGGGGTTCTGTATGGACCTGTAGGGTTCCGTAGGGGCCTGCAGGGTTCTGTAAGTGCCTGTAGGTGTCTGTACGGGTCTGTAGGGTTCCGTAGGCACCTGCAGTATTCTGTAGGAGCCCATAGGGTTTTAGTGAGGTTCCGTTGTGTTGCTAAGGGTCTTGTAGAGTGCTGTCGGGTCCTGGAGTATTCTGTAGGGTTCCAGAGGGGCTGGTAGGGTTCCGTCGAAATCTGAAGGGTTCCCTAGGGGCCCGTAGAGTCCCATAGATTTCCGTAGGGGCCTGTAGGGTTGTGTAAGTGCCCGCAGGGGTTGGTAGGAGCTTGTAGGGTGCCATATGTTTCCGGAGGGTTGTGTAGGGTTCCGTAGGGGCCTGTGGTGTTCCCTAGGGGCCTCTAGAGTCTCGTACAGTTCCGTAGGGTCCTGTAGGTTTCCATAAGCGCCCGCAGAGGTCTGAAGGGGCCCGTAGTGTGCCGTAAGGATCCATAGGGTTCCGTAGAGCTTCGTAGGTTCCCTAGAGGCCTCTGGAGTACCGCAGGAGCCAGTAGTGTTCTGTAGGGGCCGTAGGGGTTCCTTCCATAGGAGCTGGCAGTGTTCCGTAGGGTCCTCTAGGGTTGAGTAAGTGCCCGCAGGAGTCTGTAGGAATCCGTGGGATTCTGTAAGGTTCTGGAGGGTTCTGCAGGGTTCCGTAGGGGCCCGTAGAGTTCCGTAGTGGCTGGTAAAGTTCCCTAGGGCCCTGTACCGTTCCGTAACTGCCTGCAAGGGTCTTTAGGCTTCCGTAGGGGCTGGTAGGGTTCCATAAAGTTCCGTGGTTCCTGCAGAGTTCTGCAAGTGCCCGCAAGGGCCTGTAGGGGCGCACAGTGTTTCTGCCAGGTTCCGTAGAGTTCCGTAGGGGCCATATTTTTCTGTAGTGGTGGTAGTATTCTGTAGGGGTCTGTAGGGTTCTGTAGGCACCTGCAGTATTCTGTAGGAGCCCATAGGGTTTTAGTGAGGTTCCGTTGTGTTGCTAAGGGTCTTGTAGAGTGCTGTCGGGTCCTGGAGTATTCTGTAGGGTTCCAGAGGGGCTGGTAGGGTTCCGTCGAAATCTGAAGGGTTCCCTAGGGGCCCATAGAGTCCCATAGATTTCCGTAGGGACCTGTAGGGTTGTGTAAGTGCCCGCAGGGGTTGGTAGGAGCTTGTAGGGTGCCATATGTTTCCGGAGGGTTGTGTAGGGGTTCCGTAGGGGCCTGTGGTGTTCCCTAGGGGCCTCTAGAGTCTCGTACAGTTCCGTAGGGTCCTGTAGGTTTCCATAAGCGCCCGCAGAGGTCTGAAGGGGCCCGTACTGTTCCGTAAGGATCCATAGGGTTCCGTAGAGCTTCGTAGGTTCCCTAGAGGCCTCTGGAGTACCGCAGGAGCCAGTAGTGTTCTGTAGGGGCCCGTAGGGTTCTTCCATAGGAGCTGGCAGTGTTCCGTAGGGTCCTCTAGGGTTGAGTAAGTGCCCGCAGGAGTCTGTAGGAATCCGTGGGATTCTGTAAGGTTCTGGAGGGTTCTGCAGGGTTCCGTAGGGGCCTGTAGAGTTCCGTAGTGGCTGGTAAAGTTCCCTAGGGCCCTGTACCGTTCCGTAACTGCCTGCAAGGGTCTTTAGGCTTCCATAGGGGCTGGTAGGGTTCCATAAAGTTCCGTGGGTTCCTGCAGAGTTCTGCAAGTGCCCGCAAGGGCCTGTAGGGGCGCACAGTGTTTCTGCCAGGTTCCGTAGAGTTCCGTAGGGGCCATATTTTTCTGTAGTGGTGGTAGTATTCTGTAGGGGTCTGTAGGGTTCTGTAGGCACCTGCAGTATTCTGTAGGAGCCCATAGGGTTTTCGTGAGGTTCCGTTGTGTTGCTAAGGGTCTTGTAGAGTGCTGTCGGCTCCTGGAGTATTCTGTAGGGTTCCAGAGGGGCTGGTAGGGTTCCGTCGAAATCTGAAGGGTTCCCTAGGGGCCCATAGAGTCCCGTAGATTTCCGTAGGGACCTGTAGGGTTGTGTAAGTGCCCGCAGAAGTCTGTAGGAGTCTGTGGGATTCTGTAAGGTTCCGGAGGGTTCTGCAGGGTTCCGTAGGGGCCCGTAGAGTTCCGTAGTGGCTGGTAAAGTTCCGTAGGGCCCTGTGGGGTTCTGTATGGACCTGTAGGGTTCCGTAGGGGCCTGCAGGGTTCCGTAAGTGCCCGCAGGTGTCTGTAGGGTTCCGTAGGGGTCTGTAGGGTTCCGTAGGCACCTGTAGTGTTCTGTAGGAGCCCATAGGCTTTTAGTGAGGTTCCGTTGTGTTGCTAAGGGTCTTGTAGAGTGCTGTCGGCTCCTGGAGTATTCTGTAGGGTTCCAGAGGGGCTGGTAGGGTTCCGTCGAAATCTGAAGGGTTCCCTAGGGGCCCATAGAGTCCCGTAGATTTCCGTAGGGACCTGTAGGGTTGTGTAAGTGCCCGCAGAAGTCTGTAGGAGTCTGTGGGATTCTGTAAGGTTCTGGAGGGTTCTGCAGGGTTCCGTAGGGGCCCGTAGAGTTCCGTAGTGGCTGGTAAAGTTCCGTAGGGCCCTGTGGGGTTCTGTATGGACCTGTAGGGTTCCGTAGGGGCCTGCAGGGTTCTGTAAGTGCCCGCAGGTGTCTGTAGGGTTCCGTAGGGGTCTGTAGGGTTCCGTAGGCACCTGCAGTGTTCTGTAGGAGCCCATAGGGTTTTAGTGAGGTTCCGTTGTGTTGCTAAGGGTCTTGTAGAGTGCTGTCGGGTCCTGGAGTATTCTGTAGGGTTCCAGAGGGGCTGGTAGGGTTCCGTCGAAATCTGAAGGGTTCCCTAGGGGCCCGTAGAGTCCCGTAGATTTCCGTAGGGGCCTGTAGGGTTGTGTAAGTGCCCGCAGAGGTCTGAAGGGGCCCGTACTGTTCCGCAAGGATCCATAGGGCTCCGTAGAGCTTCGTAGGTTCCCTAGAGGCCTGTGGAGTACTGCAGGAGCCAGTAGTGTTCTGTAGGGGCCCGTAGGGTTCCTTCCATAGGGGCTGGCAGTGTTCCGTAGGGGCCTGTAGGGTTGTTTAAGTGCCCGCAGAAGTCTGTAGGAGTCTGTGGGATTCTGTAAGGTTCCGGAGGGTTCTGCAGGGTTCCGTAGGGGCCCGTAGAGTTCCGTAGTGGCTGGTAAAGTTCCGTAGGGCCCTGTGGGGTTCTGTATGGACCTGTAGGGTTCCGTAGGGGCCTGCAGGGTTCCGTAAGTGCCCGCAGGTGTCTGTAGGGTTCCGTAGGGGTCTGTAGGGTTCCGTAGGCACCTGCAGTGTTCTGTAGGAGCCCATAGGGTTTTAGTGAGGTTCCGTTGTGTTGCTAAGGGTCTTGTAGAGTGCTGTCGGCTCCTGGAGTATTCTGTAGGGTTCCAGAGGGGCTGGTAGGGTTCCGTCGAAATCTGAAGGGTTCCCTAGGGGCCCATAGAGTCCCGTAGATTTCCGTAGGGGCCTGTAGGGTTGTGTAAGTGCCCGCAGAAGTCTGTAGGAGTCTGTGGGATTCTGTAAGGTTCCGGAGGGTTCTGCAGGGTTCCGTAGGGGCCCGTAGAGTTCCGTAGTGGCTGGTAAAGTTCCGTAGGGCCCTGTGGGGTTCTGTATGGACCTGTAGGGTTCCGTAGGGGCCTGCAGGGTTCTGTAAGTGCCTGTAGGTGTCTGTACGGGTCTGTAGGGTTCCGTAGGCACCTGCAGTATTCTGTAGGAGCCCATAGGGTTTTAGTGAGGTTCCGTTGTGTTGCTAAGGGTCTTGTAGAGTGCTGTCGGGTCCTGGAGTATTCTGTAGGGTTCCAGAGGGGCTGGTAGGGTTCCGTCGAAATCTGAAGGGTTCCCTAGGGGCCCGTAGAGTCCCATAGATTTCCGTAGGGGCCTGTAGGGTTGTGTAAGTGCCCGCACGGGTTGGTAGGAGCTTGTAGGGTGCCATATGTTTCCGGAGGGTTGTGTAGGGTTCCGTAGGGGCCTGTGGTGTTCCCTAGGGGCCTGTAGAGTCTCGTACAGTTCCGTAGGGTCCTGTAGGTTTCCATAAGCGCCCGCAGAGGTCTGAAGGGGCCCGTAGTGTGCCGTAAGGATCCATAGGGTTCCGTAGAGCTTCGTAGGTTCCCTAGAGGCCTCTGGAGTACCGCAGGAGCCAGTAGTGTTCTGTAGGGGCCCGTAGGGTTCCTTCCATAGGAGCTGGCAGTGTTCCGTAGGGTCCTCTAGGGTTGAGTAAGTGCCCGCAGGAGTCTGTAGGAATCCGTGGGATTCTGTAAGGTTCTGGAGGGTTCTGCAGGGTTCCGTAGGGGCCCGTAGAGTTCCGTAGTGGCTGGTAAAGTTCCCTAGGGCCCTGTACCGTTCCGTAACTGCCTGCAAGGGTCTTTAGGCTTCCGTAGGGGCTGGTAGGGTTCCATAAAGTTCCGTGGGTTCCTGCAGAGTTCTGCAAGTGCCCGCAAGGGCCTGTAGGGGCGCACAGTGTTTCTGCCAGGTTCCGTAGAGTTCCGTAGGGGCCATATTTTTCTGTAGTGGTGGTAGTATTCTGTAGGGGTCTGTAGGGTTCTGTAGGCACCTGCAGTATTCTGTAGGAGCCCATAGGGTTTTAGTGAGGTTCCGTTGTGTTGCTAAGGGTCTTGTAGAGTGCTGTCGGGTCCTGGAGTATTCTGTAGGGTTCCAGAGGGGCTGGTAGGGTTCCGTCGAAATCTGAAGGGTTCCCTAGGGGCCCATAGAGTCCCATAGATTTCCGTAGGGACCTGTAGGGTTGTGTAAGTGCCCGCAGGGGTTGGTAGGAGCTTGTAGGGTGCCATATGTTTCCGGAGGGTTGTGTAGGGTTCCGTAGGGGCCTGTGGTGTTCCCTAGGGGCCTCTAGAGTCTCGTACAGTTCCGTAGGGTCCTGTAGGTTTCCATAAGCGCCCGCAGAGGTCTGAAGGGGCCCGTACTGTGCCGTAAGGATCCATAGGGTTCCGTAGAGCTTCGTAGGTTCCCTAGAGGCCTCTGGAGTACCGCAGGAGCCAGTAGTGTTCTGTAGGGGCCCGTAGGGTTCCTTCCATAGGAGCTGGCAGTGTTCCGTAGGGGCCTGTAGGGTTGTTTAAGTGCCCGCAGGAGTCTGTAGGAATCCGTGGGATTCTGTAAGGTTCTGGAGGGTTCTGCAGGGTTCCGTAGGGGCCTGTAGAGTTCCGTAGTGGCTGTTAAAGTTCCCTAGGGCCCTGTACCGTTCCGTCACTGCCTGCAAGGGTCTTTAGGCTTCCATAGGGGCTGGTAGGGTTCCATAAAGTTCCGTGGGTTCCTGCAGAGTTCTGCAAGTGCCCGCAAGGGCCTGTAGGGGCGCACAGTGTTTCTGCCAGGTTCCGTAGAGTTCCGTAGGGGCCATATTTTTCTGTAGTGGTGGTAGTATTCCGTAGGGGTCTGTAGGGTTCTGTAGGCACCTGCAGTATTCTGTAGGAGCCCATAGGGTTTTCGTGAGGTTCCGTTGTGTTGCTAAGGGTCTTGTAGAGTGCTGTCGGCTCCTGGAGTATTCTGTAGGGTTCCAGAGGGGCTGGTAGGGTTCCGTCGAAATCTGAAGGGTTCCCTAGGGGCCCATAGAGTCCCGTAGATTTCCGTAGGGACCTGTAGGGTTGTGTAAGTGCCCGCAGAAGTCTGTAGGAGTCCGTGGGATTCTGTAAGGTTCCGGAGGGTTCTGCAGGGTTCCGTAGGGGCCCGTAGAGTTCCGTAGTGGCTGGTAAAGTTCCGTAGGGCCCTGTGGGGTTCTGTATGGACCTGTAGGGTTCCGTAGGGGCCTGCAGGGTTCCGTAAGTGCCCGCAGGTGTCTGTAGGGTTCCGTAGGGGTCTGTAGGGTTCCGTAGGCACCTGCAGTGTTCTGTAGGAGCCCATAGGGTTTTAGTGAGGTTCCGTTGTGTTGCTAAGGGTCTTGTAGAGTGCTGTCGGCTCCTGGAGTATTCTGTAGGGTTCCAGAGGGGCTGGTAGGGTTCCGTCGAAATCTGAAGGGTTCCCTAGGGGCCCATAGAGTCCCGTAGATTTCCGTAGGGACCTGTAGGGTTGTGTAAGTGCCCGCAGAAGTCTGTAGGAGTCTGTGGGATTCTGTAAGGTTCTGGAGGGTTCTGCAGGGTTCCGTAGGGGCCCGTAGAGTTCCGTAGTGGCTGGTAAAGTTCCGTAGGGCCCTGTGGGGTTCTGTATGGACCTGTAGGGTTCCGTAGGGGCCTGCAGGGTTCTGTAAGTGCCCGCAGGTGTCTGTAGGGTTCCGTAGGGGTCTGTAGGGTTCCGTAGGCACCTGCAGTGTTCTGTAGGAGCCCATAGGGTTTTAGTGAGGTTCCGTTGTGTTGCTAAGGGTCTTGTAGAGTGCTGTCGGCTCCTGGAGTATTCTGTAGGGTTCCAGAGGGGCTGGTAGGGTTCCGTCGAAATCTGAAGGGTTCCCTAGGGGCCCGTAGAGTCCCGTAGATTTCCGTAGGGGCCTGTAGGGTTGTGTAAGTGCCCGCAGAGGTCTGAAGGGGCCCGTACTGTTCCGTAAGGATCCATAGGGCTCCGTAGAGCTTCGTAGGTTCCCTAGAGGCCTCTGGAGTACCGCAGGAGCCAGTAGTGTTCTGTAGGGGCCCGTAGGGTTCCTTCCATAGGAGCTGGCAGTGTTCCGTAGGGTCCTCTAGGGTTGAGTAAGTGCCCGCAGGAGTCTGTAGGAATCCGTGGGATTCTGTAAGGTTCTGGAGGGTTCTGCAGGGTTCCGTAGGGGCCTGTAGAGTTCCGTAGTGGCTGGTAAAGTTCCCTAGGGCCCTGTACCGTTCCGTCACTGCCTGCAAGGGTCTTTAGGCTTCCATAGGGGCTGGTAGGGTTCCATAAAGTTCCGTGGGTTCCTGCAGAGTTCTGCAAGTGCCCGCAAGGGCCTGTAGGGGCGCACAGTGTTTCTGCCAGGTTCCGTAGAGTTCCGTAGGGGCCATATTTTTCTGTAGTGGTGGTAGTATTCTGTAGGGGTCTGTAGGGTTCTGTAGGCACCTGCAGTATTCTGTAGGAGCCCATAGGGTTTTAGTGAGGTTCCGTTGTGTTGCTAAGGGTCTTGTAGAGTGCTGTCGGGTCCTGGAGTATTCTGTAGGGTTCCAGAGGGGCTGGTAGGGTTCCGTCGAAATCTGAAGGGTTCCCTAGGGGCCCATAGAGTCCCATAGATTTCCGTAGGGGCCTGTAGGGTTGTGTAAGTGCCCGCAGGGGTTGGTAGGAGCTTGTAGGGTGCCATATGTTTCCGGAGGGTTGTGTAGGGTTCCGTAGGGGCCTGTGGTGTTCCCTAGGGGCCTGTAGAGTCTCGTACAGTTCCGTAGGGTCCTGTAGGTTTCCATAAGCGCCCGCAGAGGTCTGAAGGGGCCCGTAGTGTGCCGTAAGGATCCATAGGGTTCCGTAGAGCTTCGTAGGTTCCCTAGAGGCCTGTGGAGTACCGCAGGAGCCAGTAGTGTTCTGTAGGGGCCCGTAGGGTTCCTTCCATAGGAGCTGGCAGTGTTCCGTAGGGTCCTCTAGGGTTGAGTAAGTGCCCGCAGGAGTCTGTAGGAATCCGTGGGATTCTGTAAGGTTCTGGAGGGTTCTGCAGGGTTCCGTAGGGGCCCGTAGAGTTCCGTAGTGGCTGGTAAAGTTCCCTAGGGCCCTGTACCGTTCCGTAACTGCCTGCAAGGGTCTTTAGGCTTCCGTAGGGGCCGGTAGGGTTCCATAAAGTTCCGTGGGTTCCTGCAGAGTTCTGCAAGTGCCCGCAAGGGCCTGTAGGGGCGCACAGTGTTTCTGCCAGGTTCCGTAGAGTTCCGTAGGGGCCATATTTTTCTGTAGTGGTGGTAGTATTCTGTAGGGGTCTGTAGGGTTCTGTAGGCACCTGCAGTATTCTGTAGGAGCCCATAGGGTTTTAGTGAGGTTCCGTTGTGTTGCTAAGGGTCTTGTAGAGTGCTGTCGGGTCCTGGAGTATTCTGTAGGGTTCCAGAGGGGCTGGTAGGGTTCCGTCGAAATCTGAAGGGTTCCCTAGGGGCCCATAGAGTCCCATAGATTTCCGTAGGGACCTGTAGGGTTGTGTAAGTGCCCGCAGAAGTCTGTAGGAGTCTTGGGATTCTGTAAGGTTCTGGAGGGTTCTGCAGGGTTCCGTAGGGGCCCGTAGAGTTCCGTAGTGGCTGGTAAAGTTCCGTAGGGCCCTGTGGGGTTCTGTATGGACCTGTAGGGTTCCGTAGGGGCCTGCAGGGTTCCGTAAGTGCCCGCAGGTGTCTGTAGGGTTCCGTGGGGGTCTGTAGGGTTCCGTAGGCACCTGTAGTGTTCTGTAGGAGCCCATAGGGTTTTAGTGAGGTTCCGTTGTGTTGCTAAGGGTCTTGTAGAGTGCTGTCGGGTCCTGGAGTATTCTGTAGGGTTCCAGAGGGGCTGGTAGGGTTCCATCGAAATCTGAAGGGTTCCCTAGGGGCCCGTAGAGTCCCATAGATTTCCGTAGGGGCCTGTAGGGTTGTGTAAGTGCCCGCAGGGGTTGGTAGGAGCTTGTAGGGTGCCATATGTTTCCGGAGGGTTGTGTAGGGTTCCGTAGGGGCCTGTGGTGTTCCCTAGGGGCCTGTAGAGTCTCGTACAGTTCCGTAGGGTCCTGTAGGTTTCCATAAGCGCCCGCAGAGGTCTGAAGGGGCCCGTACTGTGCCGTAAGGATCCATAGGGTTCCGTAGAGCTTCGTAGGTTCCCTAGAGGCCTGTGGAGTACCGCAGGAGCCAGTAGTGTTCTGTAGGGGCCCGTAGGGTTCCTTCCATAGGAGCTGGCAGTGTTCCGTAGGGTCCTCTAGGGTTGAGTAAGTGCCCGCAGGAGTCTGTAGGAATCCGTGGGATTCTGTAAGGTTCTGGAGGGTTCTGCAGGGTTCCGTAGGGGCCCGTAGAGTTCCGTAGTGGCTGGTAAAGTTCCCTAGGGCCCTGTACCGTTCCGTAACTGCCTGCAAGGGTCTTTAGGCTTCCGTAGGGGCCGGTAGGGTTCCATAAAGTTCCGTGGGTTCCTGCAGAGTTCTGCAAGTGCCCGCAAGGGCCTGTAGGGGCGCACAGTGTTTCTGCCAGGTTCCGTAGAGTTCCGTAGGGGCCATATTTTTCTCTAGTGGTGGTAGTATTCTGTAGGGGTCTGTAGGGTTCTGTAGGCACCTGCAGTATTCTGTAGGAGCCCATAGGGTTTTCGTGAGGTTCCGTTGTGTTGCTAAGGGTCTTGTAGAGTGCTGTCGGCTCCTGGATATTCTGTAGGGTTCCAGAGGGGCTGGTAGGGTTCCGTCGAAATCTGAAGGGTTCCCTAGGGGCCCATAGAGTCCCGTAGATTTCCGTAGGGACCTGTAGGGTTGTGTAAGTGCCCGCAGGGGTTGGTAGGAGTTTGTAGGGTGCCATATGTTTCCGGAGGGTTGTGTAGGGTTCCGTAGGGGCCTGTGGTGTTCCCTAGGGGCCTGTAGAGTCTCGTACAGTTCCGTAGGGTCCTGTAGGTTTCCATAAGCGCCCGCAGAGGTCTGAAGGGGCCCGTACTGTGCCGTAAGGATCCATAGGGTTCCGTAGAGCTTCGTAGGTTCCCTAGAGGCCTGTGGAGTACCGCAGGAGCCAGTAGTGTTCTGTAGGGGCCCGTAGGGTTCCTTCCATAGGAGCTGGCAGTGTTCCGTAGGGTCCTCTAGGGTTGAGTAAGTGCCCACAGGAGTCTGTAGGAATCCGTGGGATTCTGTAAGGTTCTGGAGGGTTCTGCAGGGTTCCGTAGGGGCCCGTAGAGTTCCGTAGTGGCTGGTAAAGTTCCCTAGGGCCCTGTACCGTTCCGTAACTGCCTGCAAGGGTCTTTAGGCTTCCGTAGGGGCCGGTAGGGTTCCATAAAGTTCCGTGGGTTCCTGCAGAGTTCTGCAAGTGCCCGCAAGGGCCTGTAGGGGCGCACAGTGTTTCTGCCAGGTTCCGTAGAGTTCCGTAGGGGCCATATTTTTCTGTAGTGGTGGTAGTATTCTGTAGGGGTCTGTAGGGTTCTGTAGGCACCTGCAGTATTCTGTAGGAGCCCATAGGGTTTTCGTGAGGTTCCGTTGTGTTGCTAAGGGTCTTGTAGAGTGCTGTCGGGTCCTGGAGTATTCTGTAGGGTTCCAGAGGGGCTGGTAGGGTTCCGTCGAAATCTGAAGGGTTCCCTAGGGGCCCGTAGAGTCCCGTAGATTTCCGTAGGGGCCTGTAGGGTTATGTAAGTGCCCGCAGGGGTTGGTAGGAGCTTGTAGGGTGCCATATGTTTCCGGAGGGTTGTGTAGGGTTCCGTAGGGGCCTGTGGTGTTCCCTAGGGGCCTGTAGAGTCTTGTACAGTTCCGTAGGGTCCTGTAGGTTTCCATAAGTGCCCGCAGAGGTCTGAAGGGGCCCGTACTGTTCCGTAAGGATCCATAGGGCTCCGTAGAGCTTCGTAGGTTCCCTAGAGGCCTGTGGAGTACCGCAGGAGCCAGTAGTGTTCTGTAGGGGCCGTAGGGTTCCTTCCATAGGGGCTGGCAGTGTTCCGTAGGGGCCTGTAGAGTTGTTTAAGTGCCCGCAGAAGTCTGTAGGAGTCTGTGGGATTCTGTAAGGTTCCGGAGGGTTCTGCAGGGTTCCGTAGGGGCCCGTAGAGTTCCGTAGTGGCTGGTAAAGTTCCGTAGGGCCCTGTGGGGTTCTGTATGGACCTGTAGGGTTCCGTAGGGGCCTGCAGGGTTCTGTAAGTGCCCGTAGGTGTCTGTACGGGTCTGTAGGGTTCCGTAGGCACCTGCAGTATTCTGTAGGAGCCCTTAGAGTTTTAGTGAGGTTCCGTTGTGTTGCTAAGGGTCTTGTAGAGTGCTGTCGGCTCCTGGAGTATTCTGTAGGGTTTCAGAGGGGCTGGTAGGGTTCCGTCGAAATCTGAAGGGTTCCCTAGGGGCCCGTAGAGTCCCATAGATTTCCGTAGGGGCCTGTAGGGTTGTGTAAGTGCCCGCAGGGGTTGGTAGGAGCTTGTAGGGTGCCATATGTTTCCGGAGGGTTGTGTAGGGTTCCGTAGGGGCCTGTGGTGTTCCCTAGGGGCCTGTAGAGTCTCGTACAGTTTTGTAGGGTCCTGTAGGTTTCCATAAGTGCCCGCAGAGGTCTGAAGGGGCCCGTACTGTGCCGTAAGGATCCATAGGGTTCCGTAGAGCTTCGTAGGTTCCCTAGAGGCCTCTGGAGTACCGCAGGAGCCAGTAGTGTTCTGTAGGGGCCCGTAGGGTTCCTTCCATAGGAGCTGGCAGTGTTCCGTAGGGTCCTCTAGGGTTGAGTAAGTGCCCGCAGGAGTCTGTAGGAATCCGTGGGATTCTGTAAGGTTCTGGAGGGTTCTGCAGGGTTCCGTAGGGGCCCGTAGAGTTCCGTAGTGGCTGGTAAAGTTCCGTAGGGCCCTGTGGGGTTCTGTATGGACCTGTAGGGTTCCGTAGGGGCCTGCAGGGTTCCGTAAGTGCCCGCAGGTGTCTGTAGGGTTCCGTAGGGGTCTGTAGGGTTCCGTAGGCACCTGTAGTGTTCTGTAGGAGCCCATAGGCTTTTAGTGAGGTTCCGTTGTGTTGCTAAGGGTCTTGTAGAGTGCTGTCGGCTCCTGGAGTATTCTGTAGGGTTCCAGAGGGGCTGGTAGGGTTCCGTCGAAATCTGAAGGGTTCCCTAGGGGCCCGTGGAGTCCCGTAGATTTCCGTAGGGGCCTGTAGGTTTATGTAAGTGCCCGCAGGGGTTGGTAGGAACTTGTAGGGTGCCATATGTTTCCGGAGGGTTGTGTAGGGTTCCGTAGGGGCCTGTGGTGTTCCCTAGGGGCCTGTAGAGTCTCGTACAGTTCCGTAGGGTCCTGTAGGTTTCCATAAGTGCCCGCAGAGGTCTGAAGGGGCCCGTACTGTGCCGTAAGGATCCATAGGGCTCCGTAGAGCTTCGTAGGTTCCCTAGAGGCCTCTGGAGTACCGCAGGAGCCAGTAGTGTTCTGTAGGGGCCCGTAGGGTTCCTTCCATAGGAGCTGGCAGTGATCCGTACTGTCCTCTAGGGTTGAGTAAGTGCCCGCAGGAGTCTGTAGGAGTCTGTGGGATTCTGTAAGGTTCCGGAGGGTTCTGCAGGGTTCCGTAGGGGCCCGTAGAGTTCCGTAGTGGCTGGTAAAGTTCCGTAGGGCCCTGTGGGGTTCTGTATGGACCTGTAGGGTTCCGTAGGGGCCTGCAGTGTTCTGTAAGTGCCCGTAGGTGTCTGTACGGGTCTGTAGGGTTCCGTAGGCACCTGCAGTATTCTGTAGGAGCCCTTAGAGTTTTAGTGAGGTTCCGTTGTGTTGCTAAGGGTCTTGTAGAGTGCTGTCGGCTCCTGGAGTATTCTGTAGGGTTTCAGAGGGGCTGGTAGGGTTCCGTCGAAATCTGAAGGGTTCCCTAGGGGCCCGTAGAGTCCCATAGATTTCCGTAGGGGCCTGTAGGGTTGTGTAAGTGCCCGCAGGGGTTGGTAGGAGCTTGTAGGGTGCCATATGTTTCCGGAGGGTTGTGTACGGTTCCGTAGGGGCCTGTGGTGTTCCCTAGGGGCCTGTAGAGTCTCGTACAGTTCCGTAGGGTCCTGTAGGTTTCCATAAGTGCCCGCAGAGGTCTGAAGGGGCCCGTACTGTGCCGTAAGGATCCATAGGGTTCCGTAGAGCTTCGTAGGTTCCCTAGAGGCCTCTGGAGTACCGCAGGAGCCAGTAGTGTTCTGTAGGGGCCCGTAGGGTTCCTTCCATAGGAGCTGGCAGTGTTCCGTAGGGTCCTCTAGGGTTGAGTAAGTGCCCGCAGGAGTCTGTAGGAATCCGTGGGATTCTGTAAGGTTCTGGAGGGTTCTGCAGGGTTCCGTAGGGGCCCGTAGAGTTCCGTAGTGGCTGGTAAAGTTCCGTAGGGCCCTGTGGGGTTCTGTATGGACCTGTAGGGTTCCGTAGGGGCCTGCAGGGTTCCGTAAGTGCCCGCAGGTGTCTGTAGGGTTCCGTAGGGGTCTGTAGGGTTCCGTAGGCACCTGTAGTGTTCTGTAGGAGCCCATAGGCTTTTAGTGAGGTTCCGTTGTGTTGCTAAGGGTCTTGTAGAGTGCTGTCGGGTCCTGGAGTATTCTGTAGGGTTCCAGAGGGGCTGGTAGGGTTCCGTCGAAATCTGAAGGGTTCCCTAGGGGCCCGTGGAGTCCCGTAGATTTCCGTAGGGGCCTGTAGGTTTATGTAAGTGCCCGCAGGGGTTGGTAGGAGCTTGTAGGGTGCCATATGTTTCCGGAGGGTTGTGTAGGGTTCCGTAGGGGCCTGTGGTGTTCCCTAGGGGCCTGTAGAGTCTCGTACAGTTCCGTAGGGTCCTGTAGGTTTCCATAAGTGCCCGCAGAGGTCTGAAGGGGCCCGTACTGTGCCGTAAGGATCCATAGGGCTCCGTAGAGCTTCGTAGGTTCCCTAGAGGCCTCTGGAGTACCGCAGGAGCCAGTAGTGTTCTGTAGGGGCCCGTAGGGTTCCTTCCATAGGAGCTGGCAGTGATCCGTACTGTCCTCTAGGGTTGAGTAAGTGCCCGCAGGAGTCTGTAGGAATCCGTGGGATTCTGTAAGGTTCTGGAGGGTTCTGCAGGGTTCCGTAGGGGCCCGTAGAGTTCCGTAGTGGCTGGTAAAGTTCCGTAGGGCCCTGTGGGGTTCTGTATGGACCTGTAGGGTTCCGTAGGGGCCTGCAGGGTTCCGTAAGTGCCCGCAGGTGTCTGTAGGGTTCCGTAGGGGTCTGTAGGGTTCCGTAGGCACCTGTAGTGTTCTGTAGGAGCCCATAGGGTTTTAGTGAGGTTCCGTTGTGTTGCTAAGGGTCTTGTAGAGTGCTGTCGGCTCCTGGAGTATTCTGTAGGGTTCCAGAGGGGCTGGTAGGGTTCCGTCGAAATCTGAAGGGTTCCCTAGGGGCCCATAGAGTCCCGTAGATTTCCGTAGGGACCTGTAGGGTTGTGTAAGTGCCCGCAGAAGTCTGTAGGAGTCTGTGGGACTCTGTAAGGTTCTGGAGGGTTCTGCAGGGTTCCGTAGGGGCCCGTAGAGTTCCGTAGTGGCTGGTAAAGTTCCGTAGGGCCCTGTGGGGTTCTGTATGGACCTGTAGGGTTCCGTAGGGGCCTGCAGGGTTCCGTAGGCACCTGCAGTGTTCTGTAGGAGCCCATAGGGTTTTAGTGAGGTTCCGTTGTGTTGCTAAGGGTCTTGTAGAGTGCTGTCGGGTCCTGGAGTATTCTGTAGGGTTCCAGAGGGGCTGGTAGGGTTCCGTCGAAATCTGAAGGGTTCCCTAGGGGCCCGTAGAGTCCCGTAGATTTCCGTAGGGGCCTGTAGGGTTGTGTAAGTGCCCGCAGAGGTCTGAAGGGGCCCGTACTGTTCCGTAAGGATCCATAGGGCTCCGTAGAGCTTCGTAGGTTCCCTAGAGGCCTGTGGAGTACCGCAGGAGCCAGTAGTGTTCTGTAGGGGCCCGTAGGGTTCCTTCCATGGGGGCTGGCAGTGTTCCGTAGGGGCCTGTAGGGTTGTTTAAGTGCCCGCAGAAGTCTGTAGGAGTCTGTGGGATTCTGTAAGGTTCCGGAGGGTTCTGCAGGGTTCCGTAGGGGCCCGTAGAGTTCCGTAGTGGCTGGTAAAGTTCCGTAGGGCCCTGTGGGGTTCTGTATGGACCTGTAGGGTTCCGTAGGGGCCTGCAGGGTTCTGTAAGTGCCTGTAGGTGTCTGTACGGGTCTGTAGGGTTCCGTAGGCACCTGCAGTATTCTGTAGGAGCCCATAGGGTTTTAGTGAGGTTCCGTTGTGTTGCTAAGGGTCTTGTAGAGTGCTGTCGGGTCCTGGAGTATTCTGTAGGGTTCCAGAGGGGCTGGTAGGGTTCCGTCGAAATCTGAAGGGTTCCCTAGGGGCCCGTAGAGTCCCATAGATTTCCGTAGGGGCCTGTAGGGTTGTGTAAGTGCCCGCAGGGGTTGGTAGGAGCTTGTAGGGTGCCATATGTTTCCGGAGGGTTGTGTAGGGTTCCGTAGGGGCCTGTGGTGTTCCCTAGGGGCCTCTAGAGTCTCGTACAGTTCCGTAGGGTCCTGTAGGTTTCCATAAGCGCCCGCAGAGGTCTGAAGGGGCCCGTAGTGTGCCGTAAGGATCCATAGGGTTCCGTAGAGCTTCGTAGGTTCCCTAGAGGCCTCTGGAGTACCGCAGGAGCCAGTAGTGTTCTGTAGGGGCCCGTAGGGTTCCTTCCATAGGAGCTGGCAGTGTTCCGTAGGGTCCTCTAGGGTTGAGTAAGTGCCCGCAGGAGTCTGTAGGAATCCGTGGGATTCTGTAAGGTTCTGGAGGGTTCTGCAGGGTTCCGTAGGGGCCCGTAGAGTTCCGTAGTGGCTGGTAAAGTTCCCTAGGGCCCTGTACCGTTCCGTAACTGCCTGCAAGGGTCTTTAGGCTTCCGTAGGGGCTGGTAGGGTTCCATAAAGTTCCGTGGGTTCCTGCAGAGTTCTGCAAGTGCCCGCAAGGGCCTGTAGGGGCGCACAGTGTTTCTGCCAGGTTCCGTAGAGTTCCGTAGGGGCCATATTTTTCTGTAGTGGTGGTAGTATTCTGTAGGGGTCTGTAGGGTTCTGTAGGCACCTGCAGTATTCTGTAGGAGCCCATAGGGTTTTCGTGAGGTTCCGTTGTGTTGCTAAGGGTCTTGTAGAGTGCTGTCGGGTCCTGGAGTATTCTGTAGGGTTCCAGAGGGGCTGGTAGGGTTCCGTCGAAATCTGAAGGGTTCCCTAGGGGCCCATAGAGTCCCATAGATTTCCGTAGGGACCTGTAGGGTTGTGTAAGTGCCCGCAGGGGTTGGTAGGAACTTGTAGGGTGCCATATGTTTCCGGAGGGTTGTGTAGGGTTCCGTAGGGGCCTGTGGTGTTCCCTAGGGGCCTCTAGAGTCTCGTACAGTTCCGTAGGGTCCTGTAGGTTTCCATAAGCGCCCGCAGAGGTCTGAAGGGGCCCGTACTGTGCCGTAAGGATCCATAGGGTTCCGTAGAGCTTCGTAGGTTCCCTAGAGGCCTCTGGAGTACCACAGGAGCCAGTAGTGTTCTGTAGGGGCCCGTAGGGTTCCTTCCATAGGAGCTGGCAGTGTTCCGTAGGGGCCTGTAGGGTTGTTTAAGTGCCCGCAGGAGTCTGTAGGAATCCGTGGGATTCTGTAAGGTTCTGGAGGGTTCTGCAGGGTTCCGTAGGGGCCTGTAGAGTTCCGTAGTGGCTGGTAAAGTTCCCTAGGGCCCTGTACCGTTCCGTAACTGCCTGCAAGGGTCTTTAGGCTTCCATAGGGGCTGGTAGGGTTCCATAAAGTTCCGTGGGTTCCTGCAGAGTTCTGCAAGTGCCCGCAAGGGCCTGTAGGGGCGCACAGTGTTTCTGCCAGGTTCCGTAGAGTTCCGTAGGGGCCATATTTTTCTGTAGTGGTGGTAGTATTCTGTAGGGGTCTGTAGGGTTCTGTAGGCACCTGCAGTATTCTGTAGGAGCCCATAGGGTTTTAGTGAGGTTCCGTTGTGTTGCTAAGGGTCTTGTAGAGTGCTGTCGGGTCCTGGAGTATTCTGTAGGGTTCCAGAGGGGCTGGTAGGGTTCCGTCGAAATCTGAAGGGTTCCCTAGGGGCCCATAGAGTCCCGTAGATTTCCGTAGGGACCTGTAGGGTTGTGTAAGTGCCCGCAGAAGTCTGTAGGAGTCTGTGGGATTCTGTAAGGTTCTGGAGGGTTCTGCAGGGTTCCGTAGGGGCCCGTAGAGTTCCGTAGTGGCTGGTAAAGTTCCGTAGGGCCCTGTGGGGTTCTGTATGGACCTGTAGGGTTCCGTAGGGGCCTGCAGGGTTCTGTAAGTGCCCGCAGGTGTCTGTAGGGTTCCGTAGGGGTCTGTAGGGTTCCGTAGGCACCTGCAGTGTTCTGTAGGAGCCCATAGGGTTTTAGTGAGGTTCCGTTGTGTTGCTAAGGGTCTTGTAGAGTGCTGTCGGGTCCTGGAGTATTCTGTAGGGTTCCAGAGGGGCTGGTAGGGTTCCGTCGAAATCTGAAGGGTTCCCTAGGGGCCCGTAGAGTCCCGTAGATTTCCGTAGGGGCCTGTAGGGTTGTGTAAGTGCCCGCAGAGGTCTGAAGGGGCCCGTACTGTTCCGTAAGGATCCATAGGGCTCCGTAGAGCTTCGTAGGTTCCCTAGAGGCCTGTGGAGTACCGCAGGAGCCAGTAGTGTTCTGTAGGGGCCCGTAGGGTTCCTTCCATAGGGGCTGGCAGTGTTCCGTAGGGGCCTGTAGGGTTGTTTAAGTGCCCGCAGAAGTCTGTAGGAGTCTGTGGGATTCTGTAAGGTTCCGGAGGGTTCTGCAGGGTTCCGTAGGGGCCCGTAGAGTTCCGTAGTGGCTGGTAAAGTTCCGTTGGGCCCTGTGGGGTTCTGTATGGACCTGTAGGGTTCCGTAGGGGCCTGCAGGGTTCTGTAAGTGCCTGTAGGTGTCTGTACGGGTCTGTAGGGTTCCGTAGGCACCTGCAGTATTCTGTAGGAGCCCATAGGGTTTTAGTGAGGTTCCGTTGTGTTGCTAAGGGTCTTGTAGAGTGCTGTCGGGTCCTGGAGTATTCTGTAGGGTTCCAGAGGGGCTGGTAGGGTTCCGTCGAAATCTGAAGGGTTCCCTAGGGGCCCGTAGAGTCCCATAGATTTCCGTAGGGGCCTGTAGGGTTGTGTAAGTGCCCGCAGGGGTTGGTAGGAGCTTGTAGGGTGCCATATGTTTCCGGAGGGTTGTGTAGGGTTCCGTAGGGGCCTGTGGTGTTCCCTAGGGGCCTCTAGAGTCTCGTACAGTTCCGTAGGGTCCTGTAGGTTTCCATAAGCGCCCGCAGAGGTCTGAAGGGGCCCGTAGTGTGCCGTAAGGATCCATAGGGTTCCGTAGAGCTTCGTAGGTTCCCTAGAGGCCTGTGGAGTACCGCAGGAGCCAGTAGTGTTCTGTAGGGGCCCGTAGGGTTCCTTCCATAGGAGCTGGCAGTGTTCCGTAGGGTCCTCTAGGGTTGAGTAAGTGCCCGCAGGAGTCTGTAGGAATCCGTGGGATTCTGTAAGGTTCTGGAGGGTTCTGCAGGGTTCCGTAGGGGCCCGTAGAGTTCCGTAGTGGCTGGTAAAGTTCCCTAGGGCCCTGTACCGTTCCGTAACTGCCTGCAAGGGTCTTTAGGCTTCCGTAGGGGCCGGTAGGGTTCCATAAAGTTCCGTGGGTTCCTGCAGAGTTCTGCAAGTGCCCGCAAGGGCCTGTAGGGGCGCACAGTGTTTCTGCCAGGTTCCGTAGAGTTCCGTAGGGGCCATATTTTTCTGTAGTGGTGGTAGTATTCTGTAGGGGTCTGTAGGGTTCTGTAGGCACCTGCAGTATTCTGTAGGAGCCCATAGGGTTTTCGTGAGGTTCCGTTGTGTTGCTAAGGGTCTTGTAGAGTGCTGTCGGCTCCTGGAGTATTCTGTAGGGTTCCAGAGGGGCTGGTAGGGTTCCGTCGAAATCTGAAGGGTTCCCTAGGGGCCCGTAGAGTCCCGTAGATTTCCGTAGGGACCTGTAGGTTTGTGTAAGTGCCCGCAGAAGTCTGTAGGAGTCTTGGGATTCTGTAAGGTTCTGGAGGGTTCTGCAGGGTTCCGTAGGGGCCCGTAGAGTTCCGTAGTGGCTGGTAAAGTTCCGTAGGGCCCTGTGGGGTTCTGTATGGACCTGTAGGGTTCCGTAGGGGCCTGCAGGGTTCCGTAAGTGCCCGCAGGTGTCTGTAGGGTTCCGTAGGGGTCTGTAGGGTTCTGTAGGCACCTGCAGTGTTCTGTAGGAGCCCATAGGCTTTTAGTGAGGTTCCGTTGTGTTGCTAAGGGTCTTGTAGAGTGCTGTCGGGTCCTGGAGTATTCTGTAGGGTTTCAGAGGGGCTGGTAGGGTTCCGTCGAAATCTGAAGGGTTCCCTAGGGGCCCGTAGAGTCCCATAGATTTCCGTAGGGGCCTGTAGGGTTGTGTAAGTGCCCGCAGAGGTCTGAAGGGGCCCGTACTGTTCCGTAAGGATCCATATGGCTCCGTAGAGCTTCGTAGGTTCCCTAGAGGCCTGTGGAGTACCGCAGGAGCCAGTAGTGTTCTGTAGGGGCCCGTAGGGTTCCTTCCATGGGGGCTGGCAGTGTTCCGTAGGGGCCTGTAGGGTTGTTTAAGTGCCCGCAGAAGTCTGTAGGAGTCTGTGGGATTCTGTAAGGTTCCGGAGGGTTCTGCAGGGTTCCGTAGGGGCCCGTAGAGTTCCGTAGTGGCTGGTAAAGTTCCGTAGGGCCCTGTGGGGTTCTGTATGGACCTGTAGGGTTCCGTAGGGGCCTGCAGGGTTCCGTAAGTGCCCGCAGGTGTCTGTAGTGTTCCGTGGGGGTCTGTAGGGTTCCGTAGGCACCTGTAGTGTTCTGTAGGAGCCCATAGGCTTTTAGTGAGGTTCCGTTGTGTTGCTAAGGGTCTTGTAGAGTGCTGTCGGGTCCTGGAGTATTCTGTAGGGTTCCAGAGGGGCTCGTAGGGTTCCGTCGAAATCTGAAGGGTTCCCTAGGGGCCCGTAGAGTCCCATAGATTTCCGTAGGGGCCTGTAGGGTTGTGTAAGTGCCCGCAGGGGTTGGTAGGAGCTTGTAGGGTGCCATATGTTTCCGGAGGGTTGTGTAGGGTTCCGTAGGGGCCTGTGGTGTTCCCTAGGGGCCTCTAGAGTCTCGTACAGTTCCGTAGGGTCCTGTAGGTTTCCATAAGCGCCCGCAGAGGTCTGAAGGGGCCCGTAGTGTGCCGTAAGGATCCATAGGGTTCCGTAGAGCTTCGTAGGTTCCCTAGAGGCCTCTGGAGTACCGCAGGAGCCAGTAGTGTTCTGTAGGGGCCCGTAGGGTTCCTTCCATAGGAGCTGGCAGTGTTCCGTAGGGTCCTCTAGGGTTGAGTAAGTGCCCGCAGGAGTCTGTAGGAATCCGTGGGATTCTGTAAGGTTCTGGAGGGTTCTGCACGGTTCCGTAGGGGCCCGTAGAGTTCCGTAGTGGCTGGTAAAGTTCCCTAGGGCCCTGTACCGTTCCGTAACTGCCTGCAAGGGTCTTTAGGCTTCCGTAGGGGCCGGTAGGGTTCCATAAAGTTCCGTGGGTTCCTGCAGAGTTCTGCAAGTGCCCGCAAGGGCCTGTAGGGGCGCACAGTGTTTCTGCCAGGTTCCGTAGAGTTCCGTAGGGGCCATATTTTTCTGTAGTGGTGGTAGTATTCTGTAGGGGTCTGTAGGGTTCTGTAGGCACCTGCAGTATTCTGTAGGAGCCCATAGGGTTTTCGTGAGGTTCCGTTGTGTTGCTAAGGGTCTTGTAGAGTGCTGTCGGCTCCTGGAGTATTCTGTAGGGTTCCAGAGGGGCTGGTAGGGTTCCGTCGAAATCTGAAGGGTTCCCTAGGGGCCCATAGAGTCCCGTAGATTTCCGTAGGGACCTGTAGGGTTGTGTAAGTGCCCGCAGGGGTTGGTAGGAGTTTGTAGGGTGCCATATGTTTCCGGAGGGTTGTGTAGGGTTCCGTAGGGGCCTGTGGTGTTCCCTAGGGGCCTCTAGAGTCTCGTACAGTTCCGTAGGGTCCTGTAGGTTTCCATAAGCGCCCGCAGAGGTCTGAAGGGGCCCGTACTGTGCCGTAAGGATCCATAGGGTTCCGTAGAGCTTCGTAGGTTCCCTAGAGGCCTGTGGAGTACCGCAGGAGCCAGTAGTGTTCTGTAGGGGCCCGTAGGGTTCCTTCCATAGGAGCTGGCAGTGTTCCGTAGGGTCCTCTAGGGTTGAGTAAGTGCCCACAGGAGTCTGTAGGAATCCGTGGGATTCTGTAAGGTTCTGGAGGGTTCTGCAGGGTTCCGTAGGGGCCCGTAGAGTTCCGTAGTGGCTGGTAAAGTTCCCTAGGGCCCTGTACCGTTCCGTAACTGCCTGCAAGGGTCTTTAGGCTTCCGTAGGGGCCGGTAGGGTTCCATAAAGTTCCGTGGGTTCTTGCAGAGTTCTGCAAGTGCCCGCAAGGGCCTGTAGGGGCGCACAGTGTTTCTGCCAGGTTCCGTAGAGTTCCGTAGGGGCCATATTTTTCTCTAGTGGTGGTAGTATTCTGTAGGGGTCTGTAGGGTTCTGTAGGCACCTGCAGTATTCTGTAGGAGCCCATAGGGTTTTCGTGAGGTTCCGTTGTGTTGCTAAGGGTCTTGTAGAGTGCTGTCGGCTCCTGGAGTATTCTGTAGGGTTCCAGAGGGGCTGGTAGGGTTCCGTCGAAATCTGAAGGGTTCCCTAGGGGCCCATAGAGTCCCGTAGATTTCCGTAGGGACCTGTAGGGTTGTGTAAGTGCCCGCAGAAGTCTGTAGGAGTCTGTGGGATTCTGTAAGGTTCCGGAGGGTTCTGCAGGGTTCCGTAGGGGCCCGTAGAGTTCCGTAGTGGCTGGTAAAGTTCCGTAGGGCCCTGTGGGGTTCTGTATGGACCTGTAGGGTTCCGTAGGGGCCTGCAGGTTTCCGTAAGTGCCCGCAGGTGTCTGTAGGGTTCCGTAGGGGTCTGTAGGGTTCCGTAGGCACCTGTAGTGTTCTGTAGGAGCCCATAGGCTTTTAGTGAGGTTCCGTTGTGTTGCTAAGGGTCTTGTAGAGTGCTGTCGGGTCCTGGAGTATTCTGTAGGGTTCCAGAGGGGCTGGTAGGGTTCCGTCGAAATCTGAAGGGTTCCCTAGGGGCCCGTAGAGTCCCATAGATTTCCGTAGGGGCCTGTAGGGTTGTGTAAGTGCCCGCAGGGGTTGGTAGGAGCTTGTAGGGTGCCATATGTTTCCGGAGGGTTGTGTAGGGTTCCGTATGGGCCTGTGGTGTTCCCTAGGGGCCTGTAGAGTCTCGTACAGTTCCGTAGGGTCCTGTAGGTTTCCATAAGCGCCCGCAGAGGTCTGAAGGGGCCCGTAGTGTGCCGTAAGGATCCATAGGGCTCCGTAGAGCTTCGTAGGTTCCCTAGAGGCCTCTGGAGTACCGCAGGAGCCAGTAGTGTTCTGTAGGGGCCCGTAGGGTTCCTTCCATAGGAGCTGGCAGTGTTCCGTAGGGTCCTCTAGGGTTGAGTAAGTGCCCGCAGGAGTCTGTAGGAATCCGTGGGATTCTGTAAGGTTCTGGAGGGTTCTGCAGGGTTCCGTAGGGGCCCGTAGAGTTCCGTAGTGGCTGGTAAAGTTCCCTAGGGCCCTGTACCGTTCCGTAACTGCCTGCAAGGGTCTTTAGGCTTCCGTAGGGGCTGGTAGGGTTCCATAAAGTTCCGTGGGTTCCTGCAGAGTTCTGCAAGTGCCCGCAAGGGCCTGTAGGGGCGCACAGTGTTTCTGCCAGGTTCCGTAGAGTTCCGTAGGGGCCATATTTTTCTGTAGTGGTGGTAGTATTCTGTAGGGGTCTGTAGGGTTCTGTAGGCACCTGCAGTATTCTGTAGGAGCCCATAGGGTTTTCGTGAGGTTCCGTTGTGTTGCTAAGGGTCTTGTAGAGTGCTGTCGGGTCCTGGAGTATTCTGTAGGGTTCCAGAGGGGCTGGTAGGGTTCCGTCGAAATCTGAAGGGTTCCCTAGGGGCCCATAGAGTCCCATAGATTTCCGTAGGGACCTGTAGGGTTGTGTAAGTGCCCGCAGGGGTTGGTAGGAGCTTGTAGGGTGCCATATGTTTCCGGAGGGTTGTGTAGGGTTCCGTAGGGGCCTGTGGTGTTCCCTAGGGGCCTCTAGAGTCTCGTACAGTTCCGTAGGGTCCTGTAGGTTTCCATAAGCGCCCGCAGAGGTCTGAAGGGGCCCGTACTGTGCCGTAAGGATCCATAGGGTTCCGTAGAGCTTCGTAGGTTCCCTAGAGGCCTGTGGAGTACCGCAGGAGCCAGTAGTGTTCTGTAGGGGCCCGTAGGGTTCCTTCCATAGGAGCTGGCAGTGTTCCGTAGGGGCCTGTAGGGTTGTTTAAGTGCCCGCAGGAGTCTGTAGGAATCCGTGGGATTCTGTAAGGTTCTGGAGGGTTCTGCAGGGTTCCGTAGGGGCCCGTAGAGTTCCGTAGTGGCTGGTAAAGTTCCCTAGGGCCCTGTACCGTTCCGTAACTGCCTGCAAGGGTCTTTAGGCTTCCGTAGGGGCCGGTAGGGTTCCATAAAGTTCCGTGGGTTCCTGCAGAGTTCTGCAAGTGCCCGCAAGGGCCTGTAGGGGCGCACAGTGTTTCTGCCAGGTTCCGTAGAGTTCCGTAGGGGCCATATTTTTCTGTAGTGGTGGTAGTATTCTGTAGGGGTCTGTAGGGTTCTGTAGGCACCTGCAGTATTCTGTAGGAGCCCATAGGGTTTTCGTGAGGTTCCGTTGTGTTGCTAAGGGTCTTGTAGAGTGCTGTCGGGTCCTGGAGTATTCTGTAGGGTTCCAGAGGGGCTGGTAGGGTTCCGTCGAAATCTGAAGGGTTCCCTAGGGGCCCGTAGAGTCCCGTAGATTTCCGTAGGGGCCTGTAGGGTTATGTAAGTGCCCGCAGGGGTTGGTAGGAGCTTGTAGGGTGCCATATGTTTCCGGAGGGTTGTGTAGGGTTCCGTAGGGGCCTGTGGTGTTCCCTAGGGGCCTGTAGAGTCTTGTACAGTTCCGTAGGGTCCTGTAGGTTTCCATAAGTGCCCGCAGAGGTCTGAAGGGGCCCGTACTGTTCCGTAAGGATCCATAGGGCTCCGTAGAGCTTCGTAGGTTCCCTAGAGGCCTGTGGAGTACCGCAGGAGCCAGTAGTGTTCTGTAGGGGCCGTAGGGTTCCTTCCATAGGGGCTGGCAGTGTTCCGTAGGGGCCTGTAGAGTTGTTTAAGTGCCCGCAGAAGTCTGTAGGAGTCTGTGGGATTCTGTAAGGTTCCGGAGGGTTCTGCAGGGTTCCGTAGGGGCCCGTAGAGTTCCGTAGTGGCTGGTAAAGTTCCGTAGGGCCCTGTGGGGTTCTGTATGGACCTGTAGGGTTCCGTAGGGGCCTGCAGTGTTCTGTAAGTGCCCGTAGGTGTCTGTACGGGTCTGTAGGGTTCCGTAGGCACCTGCAGTATTCTGTAGGAGCCCTTAGAGTTTTAGTGAGGTTCCGTTGTGTTGCTAAGGGTCTTGTAGAGTGCTGTCGGCTCCTGGAGTATTCTGTAGGGTTTCAGAGGGGCTGGTAGGGTTCCGTCGAAATCTGAAGGGTTCCCTAGGGGCCCGTAGAGTCCCATAGATTTCCGTAGGGGCCTGTAGGGTTGTGTAAGTGCCCGCAGGGGTTGGTAGGAGCTTGTAGGGTGCCATATGTTTCCGGAGGGTTGTGTACGGTTCCGTAGGGGCCTGTGGTGTTCCCTAGGGGCCTGTAGAGTCTCGTACAGTTCCGTAGGGTCCTGTAGGTTTCCATAAGTGCCCGCAGAGGTCTGAAGGGGCCCGTACTGTGCCGTAAGGATCCATAGGGTTCCGTAGAGCTTCGTAGGTTCCCTAGAGGCCTCTGGAGTACCGCAGGAGCCAGTAGTGTTCTGTAGGGGCCCGTAGGGTTCCTTCCATAGGAGCTGGCAGTGTTCCGTAGGGTCCTCTAGGGTTGAGTAAGTGCCCGCAGGAGTCTGTAGGAATCCGTGGGATTCTGTAAGGTTCTGGAGGGTTCTGCAGGGTTCCGTAGGGGCCCGTAGAGTTCCGTAGTGGCTGGTAAAGTTCCGTAGGGCCCTGTGGGGTTCTGTATGGACCTGTAGGGTTCCGTAGGGGCCTGCAGGGTTCCGTAAGTGCCCGCAGGTGTCTGTAGGGTTCCGTAGGGGTCTGTAGGGTTCCGTAGGCACCTGTAGTGTTCTGTAGGAGCCCATAGGCTTTTAGTGAGGTTCCGTTGTGTTGCTAAGGGTCTTGTAGAGTGCTGTCGGCTCCTGGAGTATTCTGTAGGGTTCCAGAGGGG
The DNA here is from genome assembly GCF_964106895.1 of Numenius arquata. NCBI lineage: Eukaryota > Metazoa > Chordata > Aves > Charadriiformes > Scolopacidae > Numenius > Numenius arquata. The sequence goes on from NW_027414319.1 coordinate 62,773, forward strand.
CTGGTAGGGTTCCGTCGAAATCTGAAGGGTTCCCTAGGGGCCCGTGGAGTCCCGTAGATTTCCGTAGGGGCCTGTAGGTTTATGTAAGTGCCCGCAGGGGTTGGTAGGAGCTTGTAGGGTGCCATATGTTTCCGGAGGGTTGTGTAGGGTTCCGTAGGGGCCTGTGGTGTTCCCTAGGGGCCTGTAGAGTCTCGTACAGTTCCGTAGGGTCCTGTAGGTTTCCATAAGTGCCCGCAGAGGTCTGAAGGGGCCCGTACTGTGCCGTAAGGATCCATAGGGCTCCGTAGAGCTTCGTAGGTTCCCTAGAGGCCTCTGGAGTACCGCAGGAGCCAGTAGTGTTCTGTAGGGGCCCGTAGGGTTCCTTCCATAGGAGCTGGCAGTGATCCGTACTGTCCTCTAGGGTTGAGTAAGTGCCCGCAGGAGTCTGTAGGAGTCTGTGGGATTCTGTAAGGTTCCGGAGGGTTCTGCAGGGTTCCGTAGGGGCCCGTAGAGTTCCGTAGTGGCTGGTAAAGTTCCGTAGGGCCCTGTGGGGTTCTGTATGGACCTGTAGGGTTCCGTAGGGGCCTGCAGTGTTCTGTAAGTGCCCGTAGGTGTCTGTACGGGTCTGTAGGGTTCCGTAGGCACCTGCAGTATTCTGTAGGAGCCCTTAGAGTTTTAGTGAGGTTCCGTTGTGTTGCTAAGGGTCTTGTAGAGTGCTGTCGGCTCCTGGAGTATTCTGTAGGGTTTCAGAGGGGCTGGTAGGGTTCCGTCGAAATCTGAAGGGTTCCCTAGGGGCCCGTAGAGTCCCATAGATTTCCGTAGGGGCCTGTAGGGTTGTGTAAGTGCCCGCAGGGGTTGGTAGGAGCTTGTAGGGTGCCATATGTTTCCGGAGGGTTGTGTACGGTTCCGTAGGGGCCTGTGGTGTTCCCTAGGGGCCTGTAGAGTCTCGTACAGTTCCGTAGGGTCCTGTAGGTTTCCATAAGTGCCCGCAGAGGTCTGAAGGGGCCCGTACTGTGCCGTAAGGATCCATAGGGTTCCGTAGAGCTTCGTAGGTTCCCTAGAGGCCTCTGGAGTACCGCAGGAGCCAGTAGTGTTCTGTAGGGGCCCGTAGGGTTCCTTCCATAGGAGCTGGCAGTGTTCCGTAGGGTCCTCTAGGGTTGAGTAAGTGCCCGCAGGAGTCTGTAGGAATCCGTGGGATTCTGTAAGGTTCTGGAGGGTTCTGCAGGGTTCCGTAGGGGCCCGTAGAGTTCCGTAGTGGCTGGTAAAGTTCCGTAGGGCCCTGTGGGGTTCTGTATGGACCTGTAGGGTTCCGTAGGGGCCTGCAGGGTTCCGTAAGTGCCCGCAGGTGTCTGTAGGGTTCCGTAGGGGTCTGTAGGGTTCCGTAGGCACCTGTAGTGTTCTGTAGGAGCCCATAGGCTTTTAGTGAGGTTCCGTTGTGTTGCTAAGGGTCTTGTAGAGTGCTGTCGGCTCCTGGAGTATTCTGTAGGGTTCCAGAGGGGCTGGTAGGGTTCCGTCGAAATCTGAAGGGTTCCCTAGGGGCCCGTGGAGTCCCGTAGATTTCCGTAGGGGCCTGTAGGTTTATGTAAGTGCCCGCAGGGGTTGGTAGGAGCTTGTAGGGTGCCATATGTTTCCGGAGGGTTGTGTAGGGTTCCGTAGGGGCCTGTGGTGTTCCCTAGGGGCCTCTAGAGTCTCGTACAGTTCCGTAGGGTCCTGTAGGTTTCCATAAGTGCCCGCAGAGGTCTGAAGGGGCCCGTACTGTGCCGTAAGGATCCATAGGGCTCCGTAGAGCTTCGTAGGTTCCCTAGAGGTCTCTGGAGTACCGCAGGAGCCAGTAGTGTTCTGTAGGGGCGCGTAGGGTTCCTTCCATAGGAGCTGGCAGTGATCCGTACTGTCCTCTAGGGTTGAGTAAGTGCCCGCAGGAGTCTGTAGGAATCCGTGGGATTCTGTAAGGTTCTGGAGGGTTCTGCAGGGTTCCGTAGGGGCCCGTAGAGTTCCGTAGTGGCTGGTAAAGTTCCGTAGGGCCCTGTGGGGTTCTGTATGGACCTGTAGGGTTCCGTAGGGGCCTGCAGGGTTCCGTAAGTGCCCGCAGGTGTCTGTAGGGTTCCGTAGGGGTCTGTAGGGTTCCGTAGGCACCTGTAGTGTTCTGTAGGAGCCCATAGGGTTTTAGTGAGGTTCCGTTGTGTTGCTAAGGGTCTTGTAGAGTGCTGTCGGCTCCTGGAGTATTCTGTAGGGTTCCAGAGGGGCTGGTAGGGTTCCGTCGAAATCTGAAGGGTTCCCTAGGGGCCCATAGAGTCCCGTAGATTTCCGTAGGGACCTGTAGGGTTGTGTAAGTGCCCGCAGAAGTCTGTAGGAGTCTGTGGGACTCTGTAAGGTTCTGGAGGGTTCTGCAGGGTTCCGTAGGGGCCCGTAGAGTTCCGTAGTGGCTGGTAAAGTTCCGTAGGGCCCTGTGGGGTTCTGTATGGACCTGTAGGGTTCCGTAGGGGCCTGCAGGGTTCCGTAGGCACCTGCAGTGTTCTGTAGGAGCCCATAGGGTTTTAGTGAGGTTCCGTTGTGTTGCTAAGGGTCTTGTAGAGTGCTGTCGGGTCCTGGAGTATTCTGTAGGGTTCCAGAGGGGCTGGTAGGGTTCCGTCGAAATCTGAAGGGTTCCCTAGGGGCCCGTAGAGTCCCGTAGATTTCCGTAGGGGCCTGTAGGGTTGTGTAAGTGCCCGCAGAGGTCTGAAGGGGCCCGTACTGTTCCGTAAGGATCCATAGGGCTCCGTAGAGCTTCGTAGGTTCCCTAGAGGCCTCTGGAGTACCGCAGGAGCCAGTAGTGTTCTGTAGGGGCCCGTAGGGTTCCTTCCATGGGGGCTGGCAGTGTTCCGTAGGGGCCTGTAGGGTTGTTTAAGTGCCCGCAGAAGTCTGTAGGAGTCTGTGGGATTCTGTAAGGTTCCGGAGGGTTCTGCAGGGTTCCGTAGGGGCCCGTAGAGTTCCGTAGTGGCTGGTAAAGTTCCGTAGGGCCCTGTGGGGTTCTGTATGGACCTGTAGGGTTCCGTAGGGGCCTGCAGGGTTCTGTAAGTGCCTGTAGGTGTCTGTACGGGTCTGTAGGGTTCCGTAGGCACCTGCAGTATTCTGTAGGAGCCCATAGGGTTTTAGTGAGGTTCCGTTGTGTTGCTAAGGGTCTTGTAGAGTGCTGTCGGGTCCTGGAGTATTCTGTAGGGTTCCAGAGGGGCTGGTAGGGTTCCGTCGAAATCTGAAGGGTTCCCTAGGGGCCCGTAGAGTCCCATAGATTTCCGTAGGGGCCTGTAGGGTTGTGTAAGTGCCCGCAGGGGTTGGTAGGAGCTTGTAGGGTGCCATATGTTTCCGGAGGGTTGTGTAGGGTTCCGTAGGGGCCTGTGGTGTTCCCTAGGGGCCTCTAGAGTCTCGTACAGTTCCGTAGGGTCCTGTAGGTTTCCATAAGCGCCCGCAGAGGTCTGAAGGGGCCCGTAGTGTGCCGTAAGGATCCATAGGGTTCCGTAGAGCTTCGTAGGTTCCCTAGAGGCCTGTGGAGTACCGCAGGAGCCAGTAGTGTTCTGTAGGGGCCCGTAGGGTTCCTTCCATAGGAGCTGGCAGTGTTCCGTAGGGTCCTCTAGGGTTGAGTAAGTGCCCGCAGGAGTCTGTAGGAATCCGTGGGATTCTGTAAGGTTCTGGAGGGTTCTGCAGGGTTCCGTAGGGGCCCGTAGAGTTCCGTAGTGGCTGGTAAAGTTCCCTAGGGCCCTGTACCGTTCCGTAACTGCCTGCAAGGGTCTTTAGGCTTCCGTAGGGGCTGGTAGGGTTCCATAAAGTTCCGTGGGTTCCTGCAGAGTTCTGCAAGTGCCCGCAAGGGCCTGTAGGGGCGCACAGTGTTTCTGCCAGGTTCCGTAGAGTTCCGTAGGGGCCATATTTTTCTGTAGTGGTGGTAGTATTCTGTAGGGGTCTGTAGGGTTCTGTAGGCACCTGCAGTATTCTGTAGGAGCCCATAGGGTTTTCGTGAGGTTCCGTTGTGTTGCTAAGGGTCTTGTAGAGTGCTGTCGGGTCCTGGAGTATTCTGTAGGGTTCCAGAGGGGCTGGTAGGGTTCCGTCGAAATCTGAAGGGTTCCCTAGGGGCCCGTAGAGTCCCGTAGATTTCCGTAGGGGCCTGTAGGGTTATGTAAGTGCCCGCAGGGGTTGGTAGGAGCTTGTAGGGTGCCATATGTTTCCGGAGGGTTGTGTACGGTTCCGTAGGGGCCTGTGGTGTTCCCTAGGGGCCTGTAGAGTCTTGTACAGTTCCGTAGGGTCCTGTAGGTTTCCATAAGTGCCCGCAGAGGTCTGAAGGGGCCCGTACTGTTCCGTAAGGATCCATAGGGCTCCGTAGAGCTTCGTAGGTTCCCTAGAGGCCTGTGGAGTACCGCAGGAGCCAGTAGTGTTCTGTAGGGGCCGTAGGGTTCCTTCCATAGGGGCTGGCAGTGTTCCGTAGGGGCCTGTAGAGTTGTTTAAGTGCCCGCAGAAGTCTGTAGGAGTCTGTGGGATTCTGTAAGGTTCCGGAGGGTTCTGCAGGGTTCCGTAGGGGCCCGTAGAGTTCCGTAGTGGCTGGTAAAGTTCCGTAGGGCCCTGTGGGGTTCTGTATGGACCTGTAGGGTTCCGTAGGGGCCTGCAGTGTTCTGTAAGTGCCCGTAGGTGTCTGTACGGGTCTGTAGGGTTCCGTAGGCACCTGCAGTATTCTGTAGGAGCCCTTAGAGTTTTAGTGAGGTTCCGTTGTGTTGCTAAGGGTCTTGTAGAGTGCTGTCGGCTCCTGGAGTATTCTGTAGGGTTTCAGAGGGGCTGGTAGGGTTCCGTCGAAATCTGAAGGGTTCCCTAGGGGCCCGTAGAGTCCCATAGATTTCCGTAGGGGCCTGTAGGGTTGTGTAAGTGCCCGCAGGGGTTGGTAGGAGCTTGTAGGGTGCCATATGTTTCCGGAGGGTTGTGTAGGGTTCCGTAGGGGCCTGTGGTGTTCCCTAGGGGCCTCTAGAGTCTCGTACAGTTCCGTAGGGTCCTGTAGGTTTCCATAAGCGCCCGCAGAGGTCTGAAGGGGCCCGTACTGTTCCGTAAGGATCCATAGGGTTCCGTAGAGCTTCGTAGGTTCCCTAGAGGCCTCTGGAGTACCGCAGGAGCCAGTAGTGTTCTGTAGGGGCCCGTAGGGTTCCTTCCATAGGAGCTGGCAGTGTTCCGTAGGGTCCTCTAGGGTTGAGTAAGTGCCCGCAGGAGTCTGTAGGAATCCGTGGGATTCTGTAAGGTTCTGGAGGGTTCTGCAGGGTTCCGTAGGGGCCCGTAGAGTTCCGTAGTGGCTGGTAAAGTTCCGTAGGGCCCTGTGGGGTTCTGTATGGACCTGTAGGGTTCCGTAGGGGCCTGCAGGGTTCCGTAAGTGCCCGCAGGTGTCTGTAGGGTTCCGTAGGGGTCTGTAGGGTTCCGTAGGCACCTGTAGTGTTCTGTAGGAGCCCATAGGCTTTTAGTGAGGTTCCGTTGTGTTGCTAAGGGTCTTGTAGAGTGCTGTCGGCTCCTGGAGTATTCTGTAGGGTTCCAGAGGGGCTGGTAGGGTTCCGTCGAAATCTGAAGGGTTCCCTAGGGGCCCGTGGAGTCCCGTAGATTTCCGTAGGGGCCTGTAGGTTTATGTAAGTGCCCGCAGGGGTTGGTAGGAGCTTGTAGGGTGCCATATGTTTCCGGAGGGTTGTGTAGGGTTCCGTAGGGGCCTGTGGTGTTCCCTAGGGGCCTGTAGAGTCTCGTACAGTTCCGTAGGGTCCTGTAGGTTTCCATAAGTGCCCGCAGAGGTCTGAAGGGGCCCGTACTGTGCCGTAAGGATCCATAGGGCTCCGTAGAGCTTCGTAGGTTCCCTAGAGGTCTCTGGAGTACCGCAGGAGCCAGTAGTGTTCTGTAGGGGCGCGTAGGGTTCCTTCCATAGGAGCTGGCAGTGATCCGTACTGTCCTCTAGGGTTGAGTAAGTGCCCGCAGGAGTCTGTAGGAATCCGTGGGATTCTGTAAGGTTCTGGAGGGTTCTGCAGGGTTCCGTAGGGGCCCGTAGAGTTCCGTAGTGGCTGGTAAAGTTCCGTAGGGCCCTGTGGGGTTCTGTATGGACCTGTAGGGTTCCGTAGGGGCCTGCAGGGTTCCGTAAGTGCCCGCAGGTGTCTGTAGGGTTCCGTAGGGGTCTGTAGGGTTCCGTAGGCACCTGTAGTGTTCTGTAGGAGCCCATAGGGTTTTAGTGAGGTTCCGTTGTGTTGCTAAGGGTCTTGTAGAGTGCTGTCGGCTCCTGGAGTATTCTGTAGGGTTCCAGAGGGGCTGGTAGGGTTCCGTCGAAATCTGAAGGGTTCCCTAGGGGCCCATAGAGTCCCGTAGATTTCCGTAGGGACCTGTAGGGTTGTGTAAGTGCCCGCAGAAGTCTGTAGGAGTCTGTGGGACTCTGTAAGGTTCTGGAGGGTTCTGCAGGGTTCCGTAGGGGCCCGTAGAGTTCCGTAGTGGCTGGTAAAGTTCCGTAGGGCCCTGTGGGGTTCTGTATGGACCTGTAGGGTTCCGTAGGGGCCTGCAGGGTTCCGTAGGCACCTGCAGTGTTCTGTAGGAGCCCATAGGGTTTTAGTGAGGTTCCGTTGTGTTGCTAAGGGTCTTGTAGAGTGCTGTCGGGTCCTGGAGTATTCTGTAGGGTTCCAGAGGGGCTGGTAGGGTTCCGTCGAAATCTGAAGGGTTCCCTAGGGGCCCGTAGAGTCCCATAGATTTCCGTAGGGGCCTGTAGGGTTGTGTAAGTGCCCGCAGGGGTTGGTAGGAGCTTGTAGGGTGCCATATGTTTCCGGAGGGTTGTGTAGGGTTCCGTAGGGGCCTGTGGTGTTCCCTAGGGGCCTCTAGAGTCTCGTACAGTTCCGTAGGGTCCTGTAGGTTTCCATAAGCGCCCGCAGAGGTCTGAAGGGGCCCGTAGTGTGCCGTAAGGATCCATAGGGTTCCGTAGAGCTTCGTAGGTTCCCTAGAGGCCTGTGGAGTACCGCAGGAGCCAGTAGTGTTCTGTAGGGGCCCGTAGGGTTCCTTCCATAGGAGCTGGCAGTGTTCCGTAGGGTCCTCTAGGGTTGAGTAAGTGCCCGCAGGAGTCTGTAGGAATCCGTGGGATTCTGTAAGGTTCTGGAGGGTTCTGCAGGGTTCCGTAGGGGCCCGTAGAGTTCCGTAGTGGCTGGTAAAGTTCCCTAGGGCCCTGTACCGTTCCGTAACTGCCTGCAAGGGTCTTTAGGCTTCCGTAGGGGCTGGTAGGGTTCCATAAAGTTCCGTGGGTTCCTGCAGAGTTCTGCAAGTGCCCGCAAGGGCCTGTAGGGGCGCACAGTGTTTCTGCCAGGTTCCGTAGAGTTCCGTAGGGGCCATATTTTTCTGTAGTGGTGGTAGTATTCTGTAGGGGTCTGTAGGGTTCTGTAGGCACCTGCAGTATTCTGTAGGAGCCCATAGGGTTTTCGTGAGGTTCCGTTGTGTTGCTAAGGGTCTTGTAGAGTGCTGTCGGGTCCTGGAGTATTCTGTAGGGTTCCAGAGGGGCTGGTAGGGTTCCGTCGAAATCTGAAGGGTTCCCTAGGGGCCCGTAGAGTCCCGTAGATTTCCGTAGGGGCCTGTAGGGTTATGTAAGTGCCCGCAGGGGTTGGTAGGAGCTTGTAGGGTGCCATATGTTTCCGGAGGGTTGTGTACGGTTCCGTAGGGGCCTGTGGTGTTCCCTAGGGGCCTGTAGAGTCTTGTACAGTTCCGTAGGGTCCTGTAGGTTTCCATAAGTGCCCGCAGAGGTCTGAAGGGGCCCGTACTGTTCCGTAAGGATCCATAGGGCTCCGTAGAGCTTCGTAGGTTCCCTAGAGGCCTGTGGAGTACCGCAGGAGCCAGTAGTGTTCTGTAGGGGCCGTAGGGTTCCTTCCATAGGGGCTGGCAGTGTTCCGTAGGGGCCTGTAGAGTTGTTTAAGTGCCCGCAGAAGTCTGTAGGAGTCTGTGGGATTCTGTAAGGTTCCGGAGGGTTCTGCAGGGTTCCGTAGGGGCCCGTAGAGTTCCGTAGTGGCTGGTAAAGTTCCGTAGGGCCCTGTGGGGTTCTGTATGGACCTGTAGGGTTCCGTAGGGGCCTGCAGGGTTCCGTAAGTGCCCGCAGGTGTCTGTAGGGTTCCGTAGGGGTCTGTAGGGTTCCGTAGGCACCTGTAGTGTTCTGTAGGAGCCCATAGGCTTTTAGTGAGGTTCCGTTGTGTTGCTAAGGGTCTTGTAGAGTGCTGTCGGCTCCTGGAGTATTCTGTAGGGTTCCAGAGGGGCTGGTAGGGTTCCGTCGAAATCTGAAGGGTTCCCTAGGGGCCCGTGGAGTCCCGTAGATTTCCGTAGGGGCCTGTAGGTTTATGTAAGTGCCCGCAGGGGTTGGTAGGAGCTTGTAGGGTGCCATATGTTTCCGGAGGGTTGTGTAGGGTTCCGTAGGGGCCTGTGGTGTTCCCTAGGGGCCTGTAGAGTCTCGTACAGTTCCGTAGGGTCCTGTAGGTTTCCATAAGTGCCCGCAGAGGTCTGAAGGGGCCCGTACTGTGCCGTAAGGATCCATAGGGCTCCGTAGAGCTTCGTAGGTTCCCTAGAGGCCTCTGGAGTACCGCAGGAGCCAGTAGTGTTCTGTAGGGGCCCGTAGGGTTCCTTCCATAGGAGCTGGCAGTGATCCGTACTGTCCTCTAGGGTTGAGTAAGTGCCCGCAGGAGTCTGTAGGAGTCTGTGGGATTCTGTAAGGTTCCGGAGGGTTCTGCAGGGTTCCGTAGGGGCCCGTAGAGTTCCGTAGTGGCTGGTAAAGTTCCGTAGGGCCCTGTGGGGTTCTGTATGGACCTGTAGGGTTCCGTAGGGGCCTGCAGTGTTCTGTAAGTGCCCGTAGGTGTCTGTACGGGTCTGTAGGGTTCCGTAGGCACCTGCAGTATTCTGTAGGAGCCCTTAGAGTTTTAGTGAGGTTCCGTTGTGTTGCTAAGGGTCTTGTAGAGTGCTGTCGGCTCCTGGAGTATTCTGTAGGGTTTCAGAGGGGCTGGTAGGGTTCCGTCGAAATCTGAAGGGTTCCCTAGGGGCCCGTAGAGTCCCATAGATTTCCGTAGGGGCCTGTAGGGTTGTGTAAGTGCCCGCAGGGGTTGGTAGGAGCTTGTAGGGTGCCATATGTTTCCGGAGGGTTGTGTACGGTTCCGTAGGGGCCTGTGGTGTTCCCTAGGGGCCTGTAGAGTCTCGTACAGTTCCGTAGGGTCCTGTAGGTTTCCATAAGTGCCCGCAGAGGTCTGAAGGGGCCCGTACTGTGCCGTAAGGATCCATAGGGTTCCGTAGAGCTTCGTAGGTTCCCTAGAGGCCTCTGGAGTACCGCAGGAGCCAGTAGTGTTCTGTAGGGGCCCGTAGGGTTCCTTCCATAGGAGCTGGCAGTGTTCCGTAGGGTCCTCTAGGGTTGAGTAAGTGCCCGCAGGAGTCTGTAGGAATCCGTGGGATTCTGTAAGGTTCTGGAGGGTTCTGCAGGGTTCCGTAGGGGCCCGTAGAGTTCCGTAGTGGCTGGTAAAGTTCCGTAGGGCCCTGTGGGGTTCTGTATGGACCTGTAGGGTTCCGTAGGGGCCTGCAGGGTTCCGTAAGTGCCCGCAGGTGTCTGTAGGGTTCCGTAGGGGTCTGTAGGGTTCCGTAGGCACCTGTAGTGTTCTGTAGGAGCCCATAGGCTTTTAGTGAGGTTCCGTTGTGTTGCTAAGGGTCTTGTAGAGTGCTGTCGGCTCCTGGAGTATTCTGTAGGGTTCCAGAGGGGCTGGTAGGGTTCCGTCGAAATCTGAAGGGTTCCCTAGGGGCCCGTGGAGTCCCGTAGATTTCCGTAGGGGCCTGTAGGTTTATGTAAGTGCCCGCAGGGGTTGGTAGGAGCTTGTAGGGTGCCATATGTTTCCGGAGGGTTGTGTAGGGTTCCGTAGGGGCCTGTGGTGTTCCCTAGGGGCCTGTAGAGTCTCGTACAGTTCCGTAGGGTCCTGTAGGTTTCCATAAGTGCCCGCAGAGGTCTGAAGGGGCCCGTACTGTGCCGTAAGGATCCATAGGGCTCCGTAGAGCTTCGTAGGTTCCCTAGAGGCCTCTGGAGTACCGCAGGAGCCAGTAGTGTTCTGTAGGGGCCCGTAGGGTTCCTTCCATAGGAGCTGGCAGTGATCCGTACTGTCCTCTAGGGTTGAGTAAGTGCCCGCAGGAGTCTGTAGGAATCCGTGGGATTCTGTAAGGTTCTGGAGGGTTCTGCAGGGTTCCGTAGGGGCCCGTAGAGTTCCGTAGTGGCTGGTAAAGTTCCGTAGGGCCCTGTGGGGTTCTGTATGGACCTGTAGGGTTCCGTAGGGGCCTGCAGGGTTCCGTAAGTGCCCGCAGGTGTCTGTAGGGTTCCGTAGGGGTCTGTAGGGTTCCGTAGGCACCTGTAGTGTTCTGTAGGAGCCCATAGGGTTTTAGTGAGGTTCCGTTGTGTTGCTAAGGGTCTTGTAGAGTGCTGTCGGCTCCTGGAGTATTCTGTAGGGTTCCAGAGGGGCTGGTAGGGTTCCGTCGAAATCTGAAGGGTTCCCTAGGGGCCCATAGAGTCCCGTAGATTTCCGTAGGGACCTGTAGGGTTGTGTAAGTGCCCGCAGAAGTCTGTAGGAGTCTGTGGGACTCTGTAAGGTTCTGGAGGGTTCTGCAGGGTTCCGTAGGGGCCCGTAGAGTTCCGTAGTGGCTGGTAAAGTTCCGTAGGGCCCTGTGGGGTTCTGTATGGACCTGTAGGGTTCCGTAGGGGCCTGCAGGGTTCCGTAGGCACCTGCAGTGTTCTGTAGGAGCCCATAGGGTTTTAGTGAGGTTCCGTTGTGTTGCTAAGGGTCTTGTAGAGTGCTGTCGGGTCCTGGAGTATTCTGTAGGGTTCCAGAGGGGCTGGTAGGGTTCCGTCGAAATCTGAAGGGTTCCCTAGGGGCCCGTAGAGTCCCGTAGATTTCCGTAGGGGCCTGTAGGGTTGTGTAAGTGCCCGCAGAGGTCTGAAGGGGCCCGTACTGTTCCGTAAGGATCCATAGGGCTCCGTAGAGCTTCGTAGGTTCCCTAGAGGCCTGTGGAGTACCGCAGGAGCCAGTAGTGTTCTGTAGGGGCCCGTAGGGTTCCTTCCATGGGGGCTGGCAGTGTTCCGTAGGGGCCTGTAGGGTTGTTTAAGTGCCCGCAGAAGTCTGTAGGAGTCTGTGGGATTCTGTAAGGTTCCGGAGGGTTCTGCAGGGTTCCGTAGGGGCCCGTAGAGTTCCGTAGTGGCTGGTAAAGTTCCGTAGGGCCCTGTGGGGTTCTGTATGGACCTGTAGGGTTCCGTAGGGGCCTGCAGGGTTCTGTAAGTGCCTGTAGGTGTCTGTACGGGTCTGTAGGGTTCCGTAGGCACCTGCAGTATTCTGTAGGAGCCCATAGGGTTTTAGTGAGGTTCCGTTGTGTTGCTAAGGGTCTTGTAGAGTGCTGTCGGGTCCTGGAGTATTCTGTAGGGTTCCAGAGGGGCTGGTAGGGTTCCGTCGAAATCTGAAGGGTTCCCTAGGGGCCCGTAGAGTCCCATAGATTTCCGTAGGGGCCTGTAGGGTTGTGTAAGTGCCCGCAGGGGTTGGTAGGAGCTTGTAGGGTGCCATATGTTTCCGGAGGGTTGTGTAGGGTTCCGTAGGGGCCTGTGGTGTTCCCTAGGGGCCTCTAGAGTCTCGTACAGTTCCGTAGGGTCCTGTAGGTTTCCATAAGCGCCCGCAGAGGTCTGAAGGGGCCCGTAGTGTGCCGTAAGGATCCATAGGGTTCCGTAGAGCTTCGTAGGTTCCCTAGAGGCCTCTGGAGTACCGCAGGAGCCAGTAGTGTTCTGTAGGGGCCCGTAGGGTTCCTTCCATAGGAGCTGGCAGTGTTCCGTAGGGTCCTCTAGGGTTGAGTAAGTGCCCGCAGGAGTCTGTAGGAATCCGTGGGATTCTGTAAGGTTCTGGAGGGTTCTGCAGGGTTCCGTAGGGGCCCGTAGAGTTCCGTAGTGGCTGGTAAAGTTCCCTAGGGCCCTGTACCGTTCCGTAACTGCCTGCAAGGGTCTTTAGGCTTCCGTAGGGGCTGGTAGGGTTCCATAAAGTTCCGTGGGTTCCTGCAGAGTTCTGCAAGTGCCCGCAAGGGCCTGTAGGGGCGCACAGTGTTTCTGCCAGGTTCCGTAGAGTTCCGTAGGGGCCATATTTTTCTGTAGTGGTGGTAGTATTCTGTAGGGGTCTGTAGGGTTCTGTAGGCACCTGCAGTATTCTGTAGGAGCCCATAGGGTTTTCGTGAGGTTCCGTTGTGTTGCTAAGGGTCTTGTAGAGTGCTGTCGGGTCCTGGAGTATTCTGTAGGGTTCCAGAGGGGCTGGTAGGGTTCCGTCGAAATCTGAAGGGTTCCCTAGGGGCCCATAGAGTCCCATAGATTTCCGTAGGGACCTGTAGGGTTGTGTAAGTGCCCGCAGGGGTTGGTAGGAACTTGTAGGGTGCCATATGTTTCCGGAGGGTTGTGTAGGGTTCCGTAGGGGCCTGTGGTGTTCCCTAGGGGCCTCTAGAGTCTCGTACAGTTCCGTAGGGTCCTGTAGGTTTCCATAAGCGCCCGCAGAGGTCTGAAGGGGCCCGTACTGTGCCGTAAGGATCCATAGGGTTCCGTAGAGCTTCGTAGGTTCCCTAGAGGCCTCTGGAGTACCACAGGAGCCAGTAGTGTTCTGTAGGGGCCCGTAGGGTTCCTTCCATAGGAGCTGGCAGTGTTCCGTAGGGGCCTGTAGGGTTGTTTAAGTGCCCGCAGGAGTCTGTAGGAATCCGTGGGATTCTGTAAGGTTCTGGAGGGTTCTGCAGGGTTCCGTAGGGGCCTGTAGAGTTCCGTAGTGGCTGGTAAAGTTCCCTAGGGCCCTGTACCGTTCCGTAACTGCCTGCAAGGGTCTTTAGGCTTCCATAGGGGCTGGTAGGGTTCCATAAAGTTCCGTGGGTTCCTGCAGAGTTCTGCAAGTGCCCGCAAGGGCCTGTAGGGGCGCACAGTGTTTCTGCCAGGTTCCGTAGAGTTCCGTAGGGGCCATATTTTTCTGTAGTGGTGGTAGTATTCTGTAGGGGTCTGTAGGGTTCTGTAGGCACCTGCAGTATTCTGTAGGAGCCCATAGGGTTTTAGTGAGGTTCCGTTGTGTTGCTAAGGGTCTTGTAGAGTGCTGTCGGGTCCTGGAGTATTCTGTAGGGTTCCAGAGGGGCTGGTAGGGTTCCGTCGAAATCTGAAGGGTTCCCTAGGGGCCCATAGAGTCCCGTAGATTTCCGTAGGGACCTGTAGGGTTGTGTAAGTGCCCGCAGAAGTCTGTAGGAGTCTGTGGGATTCTGTAAGGTTCTGGAGGGTTCTGCAGGGTTCCGTAGGGGCCCGTAGAGTTCCGTAGTGGCTGGTAAAGTTCCGTAGGGCCCTGTGGGGTTCTGTATGGACCTGTAGGGTTCCGTAGGGGCCTGCAGGGTTCTGTAAGTGCCCGCAGGTGTCTGTAGGGTTCCGTAGGGGTCTGTAGGGTTCCGTAGGCACCTGCAGTGTTCTGTAGGAGCCCATAGGGTTTTAGTGAGGTTCCGTTGTGTTGCTAAGGGTCTTGTAGAGTGCTGTCGGGTCCTGGAGTATTCTGTAGGGTTCCAGAGGGGCTGGTAGGGTTCCGTCGAAATCTGAAGGGTTCCCTAGGGGCCCGTAGAGTCCCGTAGATTTCCGTAGGGGCCTGTAGGGTTGTGTAAGTGCCCGCAGAGGTCTGAAGGGGCCCGTACTGTTCCGTAAGGATCCATAGGGCTCCGTAGAGCTTCGTAGGTTCCCTAGAGGCCTGTGGAGTACCGCAGGAGCCAGTAGTGTTCTGTAGGGGCCCGTAGGGTTCCTTCCATAGGGGCTGGCAGTGTTCCGTAGGGGCCTGTAGGGTTGTTTAAGTGCCCGCAGAAGTCTGTAGGAGTCTGTGGGATTCTGTAAGGTTCCGGAGGGTTCTGCAGGGTTCCGTAGGGGCCCGTAGAGTTCCGTAGTGGCTGGTAAAGTTCCGTTGGGCCCTGTGGGGTTCTGTATGGACCTGTAGGGTTCCGTAGGGGCCTGCAGGGTTCTGTAAGTGCCTGTAGGTGTCTGTACGGGTCTGTAGGGTTCCGTAGGCACCTGCAGTATTCTGTAGGAGCCCATAGGGTTTTAGTGAGGTTCCGTTGTGTTGCTAAGGGTCTTGTAGAGTGCTGTCGGGTCCTGGAGTATTCTGTAGGGTTCCAGAGGGGCTGGTAGGGTTCCGTCGAAATCTGAAGGGTTCCCTAGGGGCCCGTAGAGTCCCATAGATTTCCGTAGGGGCCTGTAGGGTTGTGTAAGTGCCCGCAGGGGTTGGTAGGAGCTTGTAGGGTGCCATATGTTTCCGGAGGGTTGTGTAGGGTTCCGTAGGGGCCTGTGGTGTTCCCTAGGGGCCTCTAGAGTCTCGTACAGTTCCGTAGGGTCCTGTAGGTTTCCATAAGCGCCCGCAGAGGTCTGAAGGGGCCCGTAGTGTGCCGTAAGGATCCATAGGGTTCCGTAGAGCTTCGTAGGTTCCCTAGAGGCCTGTGGAGTACCGCAGGAGCCAGTAGTGTTCTGTAGGGGCCCGTAGGGTTCCTTCCATAGGAGCTGGCAGTGTTCCGTAGGGTCCTCTAGGGTTGAGTAAGTGCCCGCAGGAGTCTGTAGGAATCCGTGGGATTCTGTAAGGTTCTGGAGGGTTCTGCAGGGTTCCGTAGGGGCCCGTAGAGTTCCGTAGTGGCTGGTAAAGTTCCCTAGGGCCCTGTACCGTTCCGTAACTGCCTGCAAGGGTCTTTAGGCTTCCGTAGGGGCCGGTAGGGTTCCATAAAGTTCCGTGGGTTCCTGCAGAGTTCTGCAAGTGCCCGCAAGGGCCTGTAGGGGCGCACAGTGTTTCTGCCAGGTTCCGTAGAGTTCCGTAGGGGCCATATTTTTCTGTAGTGGTGGTAGTATTCTGTAGGGGTCTGTAGGGTTCTGTAGGCACCTGCAGTATTCTGTAGGAGCCCATAGGGTTTTCGTGAGGTTCCGTTGTGTTGCTAAGGGTCTTGTAGAGTGCTGTCGGCTCCTGGAGTATTCTGTAGGGTTCCAGAGGGGCTGGTAGGGTTCCGTCGAAATCTGAAGGGTTCCCTAGGGGCCCGTAGAGTCCCGTAGATTTCCGTAGGGACCTGTAGGTTTGTGTAAGTGCCCGCAGAAGTCTGTAGGAGTCTTGGGATTCTGTAAGGTTCTGGAGGGTTCTGCAGGGTTCCGTAGGGGCCCGTAGAGTTCCGTAGTGGCTGGTAAAGTTCCGTAGGGCCCTGTGGGGTTCTGTATGGACCTGTAGGGTTCCGTAGGGGCCTGCAGGGTTCCGTAAGTGCCCGCAGGTGTCTGTAGGGTTCCGTAGGGGTCTGTAGGGTTCTGTAGGCACCTGCAGTGTTCTGTAGGAGCCCATAGGCTTTTAGTGAGGTTCCGTTGTGTTGCTAAGGGTCTTGTAGAGTGCTGTCGGGTCCTGGAGTATTCTGTAGGGTTTCAGAGGGGCTGGTAGGGTTCCGTCGAAATCTGAAGGGTTCCCTAGGGGCCCGTAGAGTCCCATAGATTTCCGTAGGGGCCTGTAGGGTTGTGTAAGTGCCCGCAGAGGTCTGAAGGGGCCCGTACTGTTCCGTAAGGATCCATATGGCTCCGTAGAGCTTCGTAGGTTCCCTAGAGGCCTGTGGAGTACCGCAGGAGCCAGTAGTGTTCTGTAGGGGCCCGTAGGGTTCCTTCCATGGGGGCTGGCAGTGTTCCGTAGGGGCCTGTAGGGTTGTTTAAGTGCCCGCAGAAGTCTGTAGGAGTCTGTGGGATTCTGTAAGGTTCCGGAGGGTTCTGCAGGGTTCCGTAGGGGCCCGTAGAGTTCCGTAGTGGCTGGTAAAGTTCCGTAGGGCCCTGTGGGGTTCTGTATGGACCTGTAGGGTTCCGTAGGGGCCTGCAGGGTTCCGTAAGTGCCCGCAGGTGTCTGTAGTGTTCCGTGGGGGTCTGTAGGGTTCCGTAGGCACCTGTAGTGTTCTGTAGGAGCCCATAGGCTTTTAGTGAGGTTCCGTTGTGTTGCTAAGGGTCTTGTAGAGTGCTGTCGGGTCCTGGAGTATTCTGTAGGGTTCCAGAGGGGCTCGTAGGGTTCCGTCGAAATCTGAAGGGTTCCCTAGGGGCCCGTAGAGTCCCATAGATTTCCGTAGGGGCCTGTAGGGTTGTGTAAGTGCCCGCAGGGGTTGGTAGGAGCTTGTAGGGTGCCATATGTTTCCGGAGGGTTGTGTAGGGTTCCGTAGGGGCCTGTGGTGTTCCCTAGGGGCCTCTAGAGTCTCGTACAGTTCCGTAGGGTCCTGTAGGTTTCCATAAGCGCCCGCAGAGGTCTGAAGGGGCCCGTAGTGTGCCGTAAGGATCCATAGGGTTCCGTAGAGCTTCGTAGGTTCCCTAGAGGCCTCTGGAGTACCGCAGGAGCCAGTAGTGTTCTGTAGGGGCCCGTAGGGTTCCTTCCATAGGAGCTGGCAGTGTTCCGTAGGGTCCTCTAGGGTTGAGTAAGTGCCCGCAGGAGTCTGTAGGAATCCGTGGGATTCTGTAAGGTTCTGGAGGGTTCTGCACGGTTCCGTAGGGGCCCGTAGAGTTCCGTAGTGGCTGGTAAAGTTCCCTAGGGCCCTGTACCGTTCCGTAACTGCCTGCAAGGGTCTTTAGGCTTCCGTAGGGGCCGGTAGGGTTCCATAAAGTTCCGTGGGTTCCTGCAGAGTTCTGCAAGTGCCCGCAAGGGCCTGTAGGGGCGCACAGTGTTTCTGCCAGGTTCCGTAGAGTTCCGTAGGGGCCATATTTTTCTGTAGTGGTGGTAGTATTCTGTAGGGGTCTGTAGGGTTCTGTAGGCACCTGCAGTATTCTGTAGGAGCCCATAGGGTTTTCGTGAGGTTCCGTTGTGTTGCTAAGGGTCTTGTAGAGTGCTGTCGGCTCCTGGAGTATTCTGTAGGGTTCCAGAGGGGCTGGTAGGGTTCCGTCGAAATCTGAAGGGTTCCCTAGGGGCCCATAGAGTCCCGTAGATTTCCGTAGGGACCTGTAGGGTTGTGTAAGTGCCCGCAGGGGTTGGTAGGAGTTTGTAGGGTGCCATATGTTTCCGGAGGGTTGTGTAGGGTTCCGTAGGGGCCTGTGGTGTTCCCTAGGGGCCTCTAGAGTCTCGTACAGTTCCGTAGGGTCCTGTAGGTTTCCATAAGCGCCCGCAGAGGTCTGAAGGGGCCCGTACTGTGCCGTAAGGATCCATAGGGTTCCGTAGAGCTTCGTAGGTTCCCTAGAGGCCTGTGGAGTACCGCAGGAGCCAGTAGTGTTCTGTAGGGGCCCGTAGGGTTCCTTCCATAGGAGCTGGCAGTGTTCCGTAGGGTCCTCTAGGGTTGAGTAAGTGCCCACAGGAGTCTGTAGGAATCCGTGGGATTCTGTAAGGTTCTGGAGGGTTCTGCAGGGTTCCGTAGGGGCCCGTAGAGTTCCGTAGTGGCTGGTAAAGTTCCCTAGGGCCCTGTACCGTTCCGTAACTGCCTGCAAGGGTCTTTAGGCTTCCGTAGGGGCCGGTAGGGTTCCATAAAGTTCCGTGGGTTCTTGCAGAGTTCTGCAAGTGCCCGCAAGGGCCTGTAGGGGCGCACAGTGTTTCTGCCAGGTTCCGTAGAGTTCCGTAGGGGCCATATTTTTCTCTAGTGGTGGTAGTATTCTGTAGGGGTCTGTAGGGTTCTGTAGGCACCTGCAGTATTCTGTAGGAGCCCATAGGGTTTTCGTGAGGTTCCGTTGTGTTGCTAAGGGTCTTGTAGAGTGCTGTCGGCTCCTGGAGTATTCTGTAGGGTTCCAGAGGGGCTGGTAGGGTTCCGTCGAAATCTGAAGGGTTCCCTAGGGGCCCATAGAGTCCCGTAGATTTCCGTAGGGACCTGTAGGGTTGTGTAAGTGCCCGCAGAAGTCTGTAGGAGTCTGTGGGATTCTGTAAGGTTCCGGAGGGTTCTGCAGGGTTCCGTAGGGGCCCGTAGAGTTCCGTAGTGGCTGGTAAAGTTCCGTAGGGCCCTGTGGGGTTCTGTATGGACCTGTAGGGTTCCGTAGGGGCCTGCAGGTTTCCGTAAGTGCCCGCAGGTGTCTGTAGGGTTCCGTAGGGGTCTGTAGGGTTCCGTAGGCACCTGTAGTGTTCTGTAGGAGCCCATAGGCTTTTAGTGAGGTTCCGTTGTGTTGCTAAGGGTCTTGTAGAGTGCTGTCGGGTCCTGGAGTATTCTGTAGGGTTCCAGAGGGGCTGGTAGGGTTCCGTCGAAATCTGAAGGGTTCCCTAGGGGCCCGTAGAGTCCCATAGATTTCCGTAGGGGCCTGTAGGGTTGTGTAAGTGCCCGCAGGGGTTGGTAGGAGCTTGTAGGGTGCCATATGTTTCCGGAGGGTTGTGTAGGGTTCCGTATGGGCCTGTGGTGTTCCCTAGGGGCCTGTAGAGTCTCGTACAGTTCCGTAGGGTCCTGTAGGTTTCCATAAGCGCCCGCAGAGGTCTGAAGGGGCCCGTAGTGTGCCGTAAGGATCCATAGGGCTCCGTAGAGCTTCGTAGGTTCCCTAGAGGCCTCTGGAGTACCGCAGGAGCCAGTAGTGTTCTGTAGGGGCCCGTAGGGTTCCTTCCATAGGAGCTGGCAGTGTTCCGTAGGGTCCTCTAGGGTTGAGTAAGTGCCCGCAGGAGTCTGTAGGAATCCGTGGGATTCTGTAAGGTTCTGGAGGGTTCTGCAGGGTTCCGTAGGGGCCCGTAGAGTTCCGTAGTGGCTGGTAAAGTTCCCTAGGGCCCTGTACCGTTCCGTAACTGCCTGCAAGGGTCTTTAGGCTTCCGTAGGGGCTGGTAGGGTTCCATAAAGTTCCGTGGGTTCCTGCAGAGTTCTGCAAGTGCCCGCAAGGGCCTGTAGGGGCGCACAGTGTTTCTGCCAGGTTCCGTAGAGTTCCGTAGGGGCCATATTTTTCTGTAGTGGTGGTAGTATTCTGTAGGGGTCTGTAGGGTTCTGTAGGCACCTGCAGTATTCTGTAGGAGCCCATAGGGTTTTCGTGAGGTTCCGTTGTGTTGCTAAGGGTCTTGTAGAGTGCTGTCGGGTCCTGGAGTATTCTGTAGGGTTCCAGAGGGGCTGGTAGGGTTCCGTCGAAATCTGAAGGGTTCCCTAGGGGCCCATAGAGTCCCATAGATTTCCGTAGGGACCTGTAGGGTTGTGTAAGTGCCCGCAGGGGTTGGTAGGAGCTTGTAGGGTGCCATATGTTTCCGGAGGGTTGTGTAGGGTTCCGTAGGGGCCTGTGGTGTTCCCTAGGGGCCTCTAGAGTCTCGTACAGTTCCGTAGGGTCCTGTAGGTTTCCATAAGCGCCCGCAGAGGTCTGAAGGGGCCCGTACTGTGCCGTAAGGATCCATAGGGTTCCGTAGAGCTTCGTAGGTTCCCTAGAGGCCTGTGGAGTACCGCAGGAGCCAGTAGTGTTCTGTAGGGGCCCGTAGGGTTCCTTCCATAGGAGCTGGCAGTGTTCCGTAGGGGCCTGTAGGGTTGTTTAAGTGCCCGCAGGAGTCTGTAGGAATCCGTGGGATTCTGTAAGGTTCTGGAGGGTTCTGCAGGGTT
Organism: Numenius arquata; assembly: GCF_964106895.1. Classification (NCBI taxonomy): domain Eukaryota; kingdom Metazoa; phylum Chordata; class Aves; order Charadriiformes; family Scolopacidae; genus Numenius; species Numenius arquata. Next base: position 82,240 of record NW_027414319.1, read on the forward strand.
CCGTAGGGGCCCGTAGAGTTCCGTAGTGGCTGGTAAAGTTCCCTAGGGCCCTGTACCGTTCCGTAACTGCCTGCAAGGGTCTTTAGGCTTCCGTAGGGGCCGGTAGGGTTCCATAAAGTTCCGTGGGTTCCTGCAGAGTTCTGCAAGTGCCCGCAAGGGCCTGTAGGGGCGCACAGTGTTTCTGCCAGGTTCCGTAGAGTTCCGTAGGGGCCATATTTTTCTGTAGTGGTGGTAGTATTCTGTAGGGGTCTGTAGGGTTCTGTAGGCACCTGCAGTATTCTGTAGGAGCCCATAGGGTTTTCGTGAGGTTCCGTTGTGTTGCTAAGGGTCTTGTAGAGTGCTGTCGGGTCCTGGAGTATTCTGTAGGGTTCCAGAGGGGCTGGTAGGGTTCCGTCGAAATCTGAAGGGTTCCCTAGGGGCCCGTAGAGTCCCGTAGATTTCCGTAGGGGCCTGTAGGGTTATGTAAGTGCCCGCAGGGGTTGGTAGGAGCTTGTAGGGTGCCATATGTTTCCGGAGGGTTGTGTAGGGTTCCGTAGGGGCCTGTGGTGTTCCCTAGGGGCCTGTAGAGTCTTGTACAGTTCCGTAGGGTCCTGTAGGTTTCCATAAGTGCCCGCAGAGGTCTGAAGGGGCCCGTACTGTTCCGTAAGGATCCATAGGGCTCCGTAGAGCTTCGTAGGTTCCCTAGAGGCCTGTGGAGTACCGCAGGAGCCAGTAGTGTTCTGTAGGGGCCGTAGGGTTCCTTCCATAGGGGCTGGCAGTGTTCCGTAGGGGCCTGTAGAGTTGTTTAAGTGCCCGCAGAAGTCTGTAGGAGTCTGTGGGATTCTGTAAGGTTCCGGAGGGTTCTGCAGGGTTCCGTAGGGGCCCGTAGAGTTCCGTAGTGGCTGGTAAAGTTCCGTAGGGCCCTGTGGGGTTCTGTATGGACCTGTAGGGTTCCGTAGGGGCCTGCAGTGTTCTGTAAGTGCCCGTAGGTGTCTGTACGGGTCTGTAGGGTTCCGTAGGCACCTGCAGTATTCTGTAGGAGCCCTTAGAGTTTTAGTGAGGTTCCGTTGTGTTGCTAAGGGTCTTGTAGAGTGCTGTCGGCTCCTGGAGTATTCTGTAGGGTTTCAGAGGGGCTGGTAGGGTTCCGTCGAAATCTGAAGGGTTCCCTAGGGGCCCGTAGAGTCCCATAGATTTCCGTAGGGGCCTGTAGGGTTGTGTAAGTGCCCGCAGGGGTTGGTAGGAGCTTGTAGGGTGCCATATGTTTCCGGAGGGTTGTGTACGGTTCCGTAGGGGCCTGTGGTGTTCCCTAGGGGCCTGTAGAGTCTCGTACAGTTCCGTAGGGTCCTGTAGGTTTCCATAAGTGCCCGCAGAGGTCTGAAGGGGCCCGTACTGTGCCGTAAGGATCCATAGGGTTCCGTAGAGCTTCGTAGGTTCCCTAGAGGCCTCTGGAGTACCGCAGGAGCCAGTAGTGTTCTGTAGGGGCCCGTAGGGTTCCTTCCATAGGAGCTGGCAGTGTTCCGTAGGGTCCTCTAGGGTTGAGTAAGTGCCCGCAGGAGTCTGTAGGAATCCGTGGGATTCTGTAAGGTTCTGGAGGGTTCTGCAGGGTTCCGTAGGGGCCCGTAGAGTTCCGTAGTGGCTGGTAAAGTTCCGTAGGGCCCTGTGGGGTTCTGTATGGACCTGTAGGGTTCCGTAGGGGCCTGCAGGGTTCCGTAAGTGCCCGCAGGTGTCTGTAGGGTTCCGTAGGGGTCTGTAGGGTTCCGTAGGCACCTGTAGTGTTCTGTAGGAGCCCATAGGCTTTTAGTGAGGTTCCGTTGTGTTGCTAAGGGTCTTGTAGAGTGCTGTCGGCTCCTGGAGTATTCTGTAGGGTTCCAGAGGGGCTGGTAGGGTTCCGTCGAAATCTGAAGGGTTCCCTAGGGGCCCGTGGAGTCCCGTAGATTTCCGTAGGGGCCTGTAGGTTTATGTAAGTGCCCGCAGGGGTTGGTAGGAGCTTGTAGGGTGCCATATGTTTCCGGAGGGTTGTGTAGGGTTCCGTAGGGGCCTGTGGTGTTCCCTAGGGGCCTGTAGAGTCTCGTACAGTTCCGTAGGGTCCTGTAGGTTTCCATAAGTGCCCGCAGAGGTCTGAAGGGGCCCGTACTGTGCCGTAAGGATCCATAGGGCTCCGTAGAGCTTCGTAGGTTCCCTAGAGGCCTCTGGAGTACCGCAGGAGCCAGTAGTGTTCTGTAGGGGCCCGTAGGGTTCCTTCCATAGGAGCTGGCAGTGATCCGTACTGTCCTCTAGGGTTGAGTAAGTGCCCGCAGGAGTCTGTAGGAGTCTGTGGGATTCTGTAAGGTTCCGGAGGGTTCTGCAGGGTTCCGTAGGGGCCCGTAGAGTTCCGTAGTGGCTGGTAAAGTTCCGTAGGGCCCTGTGGGGTTCTGTATGGACCTGTAGGGTTCCGTAGGGGCCTGCAGTGTTCTGTAAGTGCCCGTAGGTGTCTGTACGGGTCTGTAGGGTTCCGTAGGCACCTGTAGTGTTCTGTAGGAGCCCATAGGGTTTTAGTGAGGTTCCGTTGTGTTGCTAAGGGTCTTGTAGAGTGCTGTCGGCTCCTGGAGTATTCTGTAGGGTTCCAGAGGGGCTGGTAGGGTTCCGTCGAAATCTGAAGGGTTCCCTAGGGGCCCGTAGAGTCCCATAGATTTCCGTAGGGGCCTGTAGGTTTATGTAAGTGCCCGCAGGGGTTGGTAGGAGCTTGTAGGGTGCCATATGTTTCCGGAGGGTTGTGTAGGGTTCCGTAGGGGCCTGTGGTGTTCCCTAGGGGCCTGTAGAGTCTCGTACAGTTCCGTAGGGTCCTGTAGGTTTCCATAAGTGCCCGCAGAGGTCTGAAGGGGCCCGTACTGTGCCGTAAGGATCCATAGGGCTCCGTAGAGCTTCGTAGGTTCCCTAGAGGCCTCTGGAGTACCGCAGGAGCCAGTAGTGTTCTGTAGGGGCCCGTAGGGTTCCTTCCATAGGAGCTGGCAGTGATCCGTACTGTCCTCTAGGGTTGAGTAAGTGCCCGCAGGAGTCTGTAGGAATCCGTGGGATTCTGTAAGGTTCTGGAGGGTTCTGCAGGGTTCCGTAGGGGCCCGTAGAGTTCCGTAGTGGCTGGTAAAGTTCCGTAGGGCCCTGTGGGGTTCTGTATGGACCTGTAGGGTTCCGTAGGGGCCTGCAGGGTTCCGTAAGTGCCCGCAGGTGTCTGTAGGGTTCCGTAGGGGTCTGTAGGGTTCCGTAGGCACCTGTAGTGTTCTGTAGGAGCCCATAGGGTTTTAGTGAGGTTCCGTTGTGTTGCTAAGGGTCTTGTAGAGTGCTGTCGGCTCCTGGAGTATTCTGTAGGGTTCCAGAGGGGCTGGTAGGGTTCCGTCGAAATCTGAAGGGTTCCCTAGGGGCCCATAGAGTCCCGTAGATTTCCGTAGGGACCTGTAGGGTTGTGTAAGTGCCCGCAGAAGTCTGTAGGAGTCTGTGGGACTCTGTAAGGTTCTGGAGGGTTCTGCAGGGTTCCGTAGGGGCCCGTAGAGTTCCGTAGTGGCTGGTAAAGTTCCGTAGGGCCCTGTGGGGTTCTGTATGGACCTGTAGGGTTCCGTAGGGGCCTGCAGGGTTCCGTAGGCACCTGCAGTGTTCTGTAGGAGCCCATAGGGTTTTAGTGAGGTTCCGTTGTGTTGCTAAGGGTCTTGTAGAGTGCTGTCGGGTCCTGGAGTATTCTGTAGGGTTCCAGAGGGGCTGGTAGGGTTCCGTCGAAATCTGAAGGGTTCCCTAGGGGCCCGTAGAGTCCCGTAGATTTCCGTAGGGGCCTGTAGGGTTGTGTAAGTGCCCGCAGAGGTCTGAAGGGGCCCGTACTGTTCCGTAAGGATCCATAGGGCTCCGTAGAGCTTCGTAGGTTCCCTAGAGGCCTGTGGAGTACCGCAGGAGCCAGTAGTGTTCTGTAGGGGCCCGTAGGGTTCCTTCCATGGGGGCTGGCAGTGTTCCGTAGGGGCCTGTAGGGTTGTTTAAGTGCCCGCAGAAGTCTGTAGGAGTCTGTGGGATTCTGTAAGGTTCCGGAGGGTTCTGCAGGGTTCCGTAGGGGCCCGTAGAGTTCCGTAGTGGCTGGTAAAGTTCCGTAGGGCCCTGTGGGGTTCTGTATGGACCTGTAGGGTTCCGTAGGGGCCTGCAGGGTTCTGTAAGTGCCTGTAGGTGTCTGTACGGGTCTGTAGGGTTCCGTAGGCACCTGCAGTATTCTGTAGGAGCCCATAGGGTTTTAGTGAGGTTCCGTTGTGTTGCTAAGGGTCTTGTAGAGTGCTGTCGGGTCCTGGAGTATTCTGTAGGGTTCCAGAGGGGCTGGTAGGGTTCCGTCGAAATCTGAAGGGTTCCCTAGGGGCCCGTAGAGTCCCATAGATTTCCGTAGGGGCCTGTAGGGTTGTGTAAGTGCCCGCAGGGGTTGGTAGGAGCTTGTAGGGTGCCATATGTTTCCGGAGGGTTGTGTAGGGTTCCGTAGGGGCCTGTGGTGTTCCCTAGGGGCCTGTAGAGTCTCGTACAGTTCCGTAGGGTCCTGTAGGTTTCCATAAGCGCCCGCAGAGGTCTGAAGGGGCCCGTAGTGTGCCGTAAGGATCCATAGGGTTCCGTAGAGCTTCGTAGGTTCCCTAGAGGCCTCTGGAGTACCGCAGGAGCCAGTAGTGTTCTGTAGGGGCCCGTAGGGTTCCTTCCATAGGAGCTGGCAGTGTTCCGTCGGGTCCTCTAGGGTTGAGTAAGTGCCCGCAGGAGTCTGTAGGAATCCGTGGGATTCTGTAAGGTTCTGGAGGGTTCTGCAGGGTTCCGTAGGGGCCTGTAGAGTTCCGTAGTGGCTGGTAAAGTTCCCTAGGGCCCTGTACCGTTCCGTAACTGCCTGCAAGGGTCTTTAGGCTTCCGTAGGGGCTGGTAGGGTTCCATAAAGTTCCGTGGGTTCCTGCAGAGTTCTGCAAGTGCCCGCAAGGGCCTGTAGGGGCGCACAGTGTTTCTGCCAGGTTCCGTAGAGTTCCGTAGGGGCCATATTTTTCTGTAGTGGTGGTAGTATTCTGTAGGGGTCTGTAGGGTTCTGTAGGCACCTGCAGTATTCTGTAGGAGCCCATAGGGTTTTAGTGAGGTTCCGTTGTGTTGCTAAGGGTCTTGTAGAGTGCTGTCGGGTCCTGGAGTATTCTGTAGGGTTCCAGAGGGGCTGGTAGGGTTCCGTCGAAATCTGAAGGGTTCCCTAGGGGCCCATAGAGTCCCATAGATTTCCGTAGGGACCTGTAGGGTTGTGTAAGTGCCCGCAGGGGTTGGTAGGAGCTTGTAGGGTGCCATATGTTTCCGGAGGGTTGTGTAGGGTTCCGTAGGGGCCTGTGGTGTTCCCTAGGGGCCTCTAGAGTCTCGTACAGTTCCGTAGGGTTTTGTAGGTTTCCATAAGCGCCCGCAGAGGTCTGAAGGGGCCCGTAGTGTGCCGTAAGGATCCATAGGGTTCCGTAGAGCTTCGTAGGTTCCCTAGAGGCCTCTGGAGTACCGCAGGAGCCAGTAGTGTTCTGTAGGGGCCCGTAGGGTTCCTTCCATAGGAGCTGGCAGTGTTCCGTAGGGTCCTCTAGGGTTGAGTAAGTGCCCGCAGGAGTCTGTAGGAATCCGTGGGATTCTGTAAGGTTCTGGAGGGTTCTGCAGGGTTCCGTAGGGGCCCGTAGAGTTCCGTAGTGGCTGGTAAAGTTCCCTAGGGCCCTGTACCGTTCCGTAACTGCCTGCAAGGGTCTTTAGGCTTCCGTAGGGGCTGGTAGGGTTCCATAAAGTTCCGTGGGTTCCTGCAGAGTTCTGCAAGTGCCCGCAAGGGCCTGTAGGGGCGCACAGTGTTTCTGCCAGGTTCCGTAGAGTTCCGTAGGGGCCATATTTTTCTGTAGTGGTGGTAGTATTCTGTAGGGGTCTGTAGGGTTCTGTAGGCACCTGCAGTATTCTGTAGGAGCCCATAGGGTTTTCGTGAGGTTCCGTTGTGTTGCTAAGGGTCTTGTAGAGTGCTGTCGGGTCCTGGAGTATTCTGTAGGGTTCCAGAGGGGCTGGTAGGGTTCCGTCGAAATCTGAAGGGTTCCCTAGGGGCCCATAGAGTCCCGTAGATTTCCGTAGGGACCTGTAGGGTTGTGTAAGTGCCCGCAGAAGTCTGTAGGAGTCTGTGGGATTCTGTAAGGTTCCGGAGGGTTCTGCAGGGTTCCGTAGGGGCCCGTAGAGTTCCGTAGTGGCTGGTAAAGTTCCGTAGGGCCCTGTGGGGTTCTGTATGGACCTGTAGGGTTCCGTAGGGGCCTGCAGGTTTCCGTAAGTGCCCGCAGGTGTCTGTAGGGTTCCGTAGGGGTCTGTAGGGTTCCGTAGGCACCTGTAGTGTTCTGTAGGAGCCCATAGGCTTTTAGTGAGGTTCCGTTGTGTTGCTAAGGGTCTTGTAGAGTGCTGTCGGGTCCTGGAGTATTCTGTAGGGTTCCAGAGGGGCTGGTAGGGTTCCGTCGAAATCTGAAGGGTTCCCTAGGGGCCCATAGAGTCCCGTAGATTTCCGTAGGGACCTGTAGGGTTGTGTAAGTGCCCGCAGAAGTCTGTAGGAGTCTGTGGGATTCTGTAAGGTTCTGGAGGGTTCTGCAGGGTTCCGTAGGGGCCCGTAGAGTTCCGTAGTGGCTGGTAAAGTTCCGTAGGGCCCTGTGGGGTTCTGTATGGACCTGTAGGGTTCCGTAGGGGCCTGCAGGGTTCTGTAAGTGCCCGCAGGTGTCTGTAGGGTTCCGTAGGGGTCTGTAGGGTTCCGTAGGCACCTGCAGTGTTCTGTAGGAGCCCATAGGGTTTTAGTGAGGTTCCGTTGTGTTGCTAAGGGTCTTGTAGAGTGCTGTCGGGTCCTGGAGTATTCTGTAGGGTTCCAGAGGGGCTGGTAGGGTTCCGTCGAAATCTGAAGGGTTCCCTAGGGGCCCGTAGAGTCCCGTAGATTTCCGTAGGGGCCTGTAGGGTTGTGTAAGTGCCCGCAGAGGTCTGAAGGGGCCCGTACTGTTCCGTAAGGATCCATAGGGCTCCGTAGAGCTTCGTAGGTTCCCTAGAGGCCTGTGGAGTACCGCAGGAGCCAGTAGTGTTCTGTAGGGGCCCGTAGGGTTCCTTCCATAGGGGCTGGCAGTGTTCCGTAGGGGCCTGTAGGGTTGTTTAAGTGCCCGCAGAAGTCTGTAGGAGTCTGTGGGATTCTGTAAGGTTCCGGAGGGTTCTGCAGGGTTCCGTAGGGGCCCGTAGAGTTCCGTAGTGGCTGGTAAAGTTCCGTAGGGCCCTGTGGGGTTCTGTATGGACCTGTAGGGTTCCGTAGGGGCCTGCAGGGTTCTGTAAGTGCCTGTAGGTGTCTGTACGGGTCTGTAGGGTTCCGTAGGCACCTGCAGTATTCTGTAGGAGCCCATAGGGTTTTAGTGAGGTTCCGTTGTGTTGCTAAGGGTCTTGTAGAGTGCTGTCGGGTCCTGGAGTATTCTGTAGGGTTCCAGAGGGGCTGGTAGGGTTCCGTCGAAATCTGAAGGGTTCCCTAGGGGCCCGTAGAGTCCCATAGATTTCCGTAGGGGCCTGTAGGGTTGTGTAAGTGCCCGCAGGGGTTGGTAGGAGCTTGTAGGGTGCCATATGTTTCCGGAGGGTTGTGTAGGGTTCCGTAGGGGCCTGTGGTGTTCCCTAGGGGCCTCTAGAGTCTCGTACAGTTCCGTAGGGTCCTGTAGGTTTCCATAAGCGCCCGCAGAGGTCTGAAGGGGCCCGTACTGTGCCGTAAGGATCCATAGGGTTCCGTAGAGCTTCGTAGGTTCCCTAGAGGCCTGTGGAGTACCGCAGGAGCCAGTAGTGTTCTGTAGGGGCCCGTAGGGTTCCTTCCATAGGAGCTGGCAGTGTTCCGTAGGGTCCTCTAGGGTTGAGTAAGTGCCCGCAGGAGTCTGTAGGAATCCGTGGGATTCTGTAAGGTTCTGGAGGGTTCTGCAGGGTTCCGTAGGGGCCCGTAGAGTTCCGTAGTGGCTGGTAAAGTTCCCTAGGGCCCTGTACCGTTCCGTAACTGCCTGCAAGGGTCTTTAGGCTTCCGTAGGGGCCGGTAGGGTTCCATAAAGTTCCGTGGGTTCCTGCAGAGTTCTGCAAGTGCCCGCAAGGGCCTGTAGGGGCGCACAGTGTTTCTGCCAGGTTCCGTAGAGTTCCGTAGGGGCCATATTTTTCTGTAGTGGTGGTAGTATTCTGTAGGGGTCTGTAGCGTTCTGTAGGCACCTGCAGTATTCTGTAGGAGCCCATAGGGTTTTCGTGAGGTTCCGTTGTGTTGCTAAGGGTCTTGTAGAGTGCTGTCGGCTCCTGGAGTATTCTGTAGGGTTCCAGAGGGGCTGGTAGGGTTCCGTCGAAATCTGAAGGGTTCCCTAGGGGCCCGTAGAGTCCCGTAGATTTCCGTAGGGACCTGTAGGTTTGTGTAAGTGCCCGCAGAAGTCTGTAGGAGTCTTGGGATTCTGTAAGGTTCCGGAGGGTTCTGCAGGGTTCCGTAGGGGCCCGTAGAGTTCCGTAGTGGCTGGTAAAGTTCCGTAGGGCCCTGTGGGGTTCTGTATGGACCTGTAGGGTTCCGTAGGGGCCTGCAGGGTTCCGTAAGTGCCCGCAGGTGTCTGTAGGGTTCCGTAGGGGTCTGTAGGGTTCTGTAGGCACCTGCAGTGTTCTGTAGGAGCCCATAGGCTTTTAGTGAGGTTCCGTTGTGTTGCTAAGGGTCTTGTAGAGTGCTGTCGGGTCCTGGAGTATTCTGTAGGGTTTCAGAGGGGCTGGTAGGGTTCCGTCGAAATCTGAAGGGTTCCCTAGGGGCCCGTAGAGTCCCATAGATTTCCGTAGGGGCCTGTAGGGTTGTGTAAGTGCCCGCAGGGGTTGGTAGGAGCTTGTAGGGTGCCATATGTTTCCGGAGGGTTGTGTAGGGTTCCGTAGGGGCCTGTGGTGTTCCCTAGGGGCCTCTAGAGTCTCGTACAGTTCCGTAGGGTCCTGTAGGTTTCCATAAGCGCCCGCAGAGGTCTGAAGGGGCCCGTACTGTGCCGTAAGGATCCATAGGGTTCCGTAGAGCTTCGTAGGTTCCCTAGAGGCCTGTGGAGTACCGCAGGAGCCAGTAGTGTTCTGTAGGGGCCCGTAGGGTTCCTTCCATAGGAGCTGGCAGTGTTCCGTAGGGTCCTCTAGGGTTGAGTAAGTGCCCGCAGGAGTCTGTAGGAATCCGTGGGATTCTGTAAGGTTCTGGAGGGTTCTGCAGGGTTCCGTAGGGGCCCGTAGAGTTCCGTAGTGGCTGGTAAAGTTCCCTAGGGCCCTGTACCGTTCCGTAACTGCCTGCAAGGGTCTTTAGGCTTCCGTAGGGGCCGGTAGGGTTCCATAAAGTTCCGTGGGTTCCTGCAGAGTTCTGCAAGTGCCCGCAAGGGCCTGTAGGGGCGCACAGTGTTTCTGCCAGGTTCCGTAGAGTTCCGTAGGGGCCATATTTTTCTGTAGTGGTGGTAGTATTCTGTAGGGGTCTGTAGGGTTCTGTAGGCACCTGCAGTATTCTGTAGGAGCCCATAGGGTTTTCGTGAGGTTCCGTTGTGTTGCTAAGGGTCTTGTAGAGTGCTGTCGGCTCCTGGAGTATTCTGTAGGGTTCCAGAGGGGCTGGTAGGGTTCCGTCGAAATCTGAAGGGTTCCCTAGGGGCCCATAGAGTCCCGTAGATTTCCGTAGGGACCTGTAGGGTTGTGTAAGTGCCCGCAGAAGTCTGTAGGAGTCTGTGGGATTCTGTAAGGTTCCGGAGGGTTCTGCAGGGTTCCGTAGGGGCCCGTAGAGTTCCGTAGTGGCTGGTAAAGTTCCGTAGGGCCCTGTGGGGTTCTGTATGGACCTGTAGGGTTCCGTAGGGGCCTGCAGGTTTCCGTAAGTGCCCGCAGGTGTCTGTAGGGTTCCGTGGGGGTCTGTAGGGTTCCGTAGGCACCTGTAGTGTTCTGTAGGAGCCCATAGGCTTTTAGTGAGGTTCCGTTGTGTTGCTAAGGGTCTTGTAGAGTGCTGTCGGGTCCTGGAGTATTCTGTAGGGTTCCAGAGGGGCTGGTAGGGTTCCGTCGAAATCTGAAGGGTTCCCTAGGGGCCCATAGAGTCCCGTAGATTTCCGTAGGGACCTGTAGGGTTGTGTAAGTGCCCGCAGAAGTCTGTAGGAGTCTGTGGGATTCTGTAAGGTTCTGGAGGGTTCTGCAGGGTTCCGTAGGGGCCCGTAGAGTTCCGTAGTGGCTGGTAAAGTTCCGTAGGGCCCTGTGGGGTTCTGTATGGACCTGTAGGGTTCCGTAGGGGCCTGCAGGGTTCTGTAAGTGCCCGCAGGTGTCTGTAGGGTTCCGTAGGGGTCTGTAGGGTTCCGTAGGCACCTGCAGTGTTCTGTAGGAGCCCATAGGGTTTTAGTGAGGTTCCGTTGTGTTGCTAAGGGTCTTGTAGAGTGCTGTCGGGTCCTGGAGTATTCTGTAGGGTTCCAGAGGGGCTGGTAGGGTTCCGTCGAAATCTGAAGGGTTCCCTAGGGGCCCGTAGAGTCCCGTAGATTTCCGTAGGGGCCTGTAGGGTTGTGTAAGTGCCCGCAGAGGTCTGAAGGGGCCCGTACTGTTCCGTAAGGATCCATAGGGCTCCGTAGAGCTTCGTAGGTTCCCTAGAGGCCTGTGGAGTACCGCAGGAGCCAGTAGTGTTCTGTAGGGGCCCGTAGGGTTCCTTCCATAGGGGCTGGCAGTGTTCCGTAGGGGCCTGTAGGGTTGTTTAAGTGCCCGCAGAAGTCTGTAGGAGTCTGTGGGATTCTGTAAGGTTCCGGAGGGTTCTGCAGGGTTCCGTAGGGGCCCGTAGAGTTCCGTAGTGGCTGGTAAAGTTCCGTAGGGCCCTGTGGGGTTCTGTATGGACCTGTAGGGTTCCGTAGGGGCCTGCAGGGTTCTGTAAGTGCCTGTAGGTGTCTGTACGGGTCTGTAGGGTTCCGTAGGCACCTGCAGTATTCTGTAGGAGCCCATAGGGTTTTAGTGAGGTTCCGTTGTGTTGCTAAGGGTCTTGTAGAGTGCTGTCGGGTCCTGGAGTATTCTGTAGGGTTCCAGAGGGGCTGGTAGGGTTCCGTCGAAATCTGAAGGGTTCCCTAGGGGCCCGTAGAGTCCCATAGATTTCCGTAGGGGCCTGTAGGGTTGTGTAAGTGCCCGCAGGGGTTGGTAGGAGCTTGTAGGGTGCCATATGTTTCCGGAGGGTTGTGTAGGGTTCCGTAGGGGCCTGTGGTGTTCCCTAGGGGCCTCTAGAGTCTCGTACAGTTCCGTAGGGTCCTGTAGGTTTCCATAAGCGCCCGCAGAGGTCTGAAGGGGCCCGTACTGTGCCGTAAGGATCCATAGGGTTCCGTAGAGCTTCGTAGGTTCCCTAGAGGCCTGTGGAGTACCGCAGGAGCCAGTAGTGTTCTGTAGGGGCCCGTAGGGTTCCTTCCATAGGAGCTGGCAGTGTTCCGTAGGGTCCTCTAGGGTTGAGTAAGTGCCCGCAGGAGTCTGTAGGAATCCGTGGGATTCTGTAAGGTTCTGGAGGGTTCTGCAGGGTTCCGTAGGGGCCCGTAGAGTTCCGTAGTGGCTGGTAAAGTTCCCTAGGGCCCTGTACCGTTCCGTAACTGCCTGCAAGGGTCTTTAGGCTTCCGTAGGGGCCGGTAGGGTTCCATAAAGTTCCGTGGGTTCCTGCAGAGTTCTGCAAGTGCCCGCAAGGGCCTGTAGGGGCGCACAGTGTTTCTGCCAGGTTCCGTAGAGTTCCGTAGGGGCCATATTTTTCTGTAGTGGTGGTAGTATTCTGTAGGGGTCTGTAGGGTTCTGTAGGCACCTGCAGTATTCTGTAGGAGCCCATAGGGTTTTCGTGAGGTTCCGTTGTGTTGCTAAGGGTCTTGTAGAGTGCTGTCGGCTCCTGGAGTATTCTGTAGGGTTCCAGAGGGGCTGGTAGGGTTCCGTCGAAATCTGAAGGGTTCCCTAGGGGCCCGTAGAGTCCCGTAGATTTCCGTAGGGACCTGTAGGTTTGTGTAAGTGCCCGCAGAAGTCTGTAGGAGTCTTGGGATTCTGTAAGGTTCTGGAGGGTTCTGCAGGGTTCCGTAGGGGCCCGTAGAGTTCCGTAGTGGCTGGTAAAGTTCCGTAGGGCCCTGTGGGGTTCTGTATGGACCTGTAGGGTTCCGTAGGGGCCTGCAGGGTTCCGTAAGTGCCCGCAGGTGTCTGTAGGGTTCCGTAGGGGTCTGTAGGGTTCTGTAGGCACCTGCAGTGTTCTGTAGGAGCCCATAGGCTTTTAGTGAGGTTCCGTTGTGTTGCTAAGGGTCTTGTAGAGTGCTGTCGGGTCCTGGAGTATTCTGTAGGGTTCCAGAGGGGCTGGTAGGGTTCCGTCGAAATCTGAAGGGTTCCCTAGGGGCCCGTAGAGTCCCATAGATTTCCGTAGGGGCCTGTAGGGTTGTGTAAGTGCCCGCAGGGGTTGGTAGGAGCTTGTAGGGTGCCATATGTTTCCGGAGGGTTGTGTAGGGTTCCGTAGGGGCCTGTGGTGTTCCCTAGGGGCCTCTAGAGTCTCGTACAGTTCCGTAGGGTCCTGTAGGTTTCCATAAGCGCCCGCAGAGGTCTGAAGGGGCCCGTACTGTGCCGTAAGGATCCATAGGGTTCCGTAGAGCTTCGTAGGTTCCCTAGAGGCCTCTGGAGTACCGCAGGAGCCAGTAGTGTTCTGTAGGGGCCCGTAGGGTTCCTTCCATAGGAGCTGGCAGTGTTCCGTCGGGTCCTCTAGGGTTGAGTAAGTGCCCGCAGGAGTCTGTAGGAATCCGTGGGATTCTGTAAGGTTCTGGAGGGTTCTGCAGGGTTCCGTAGGGGCCTGTAGAGTTCCGTAGTGGCTGGTAAAGTTCCGTAGGGCCCTGTGGGGTTCTGTATGGACCTGTAGGGTTCCGTAGGGGCCTGCAGGGTTCCGTAAGTGCCCGCAGGTGTCTGTAGGGTTCCGTAGGGGTCTGTAGGGTTCCGTAGGCACCTGTAGTGTTCTGTAGGAGCCCATAGGCTTTTAGTGAGGTTCCGTTGTGTTGCTAAGGGTCTTGTAGAGTGCTGTCGGCTCCTGGAGTATTCTGTAGGGTTCCAGAGGGGCTGGTAGGGTTCCGTCGAAATCTGAAGGGTTCCCTAGGGGCCCGTGGAGTCCCGTAGATTTCCGTAGGGGCCTGTAGGGTTATGTAAATGCCCGCAGGGGTTGGTAGGAGCTTGTAGGGTGCCATATGTTTCCGGAGGTTGTGTAGGGTTCCGTAGGGGCCTGTGGTGTTCCCTAGGGGCCTCTAGAGTCTCGTACAGTTCCGTAGGGTCCTGTAGGTTTCCATAAGCGCCCGCAGAGGTCTGAAGGGGCCCGTAGTGTGCCGTAAGGATCCATAGGGTTCCGTAGAGCTTCGTAGGTTCCCTAGAGGCCTCTGGAGTACCGCAGGAGCCAGTAGTGTTCTGTAGGGGCCCGTAGGGTTCCTTCCATAGGAGCTGGCAGTGTTCCGTCGGGTCCTCTAGGGTTGAGTAAGTGCCCGCAGGAGTCTGTAGGAATCCGTGGGATTCTGTAAGGTTCTGGAGGGTTCTGCAGGGTTCCGTAGGGGCCCGTAGAGTTCCGTAGTGGCTGGTAAAGTTCCCTAGGGCCCTGTACCGTTCCGTAACTGCCTGCAAGGGTCTTTAGGCTTCCGTAGGGGCTGGTAGGGTTCCATAAAGTTCCGTGGGTTCCTGCAGAGTTCTGCAAGTGCCCGCAAGGGCCTGTAGGGGCGCACAGTGTTTCTGCCAGGTTCCGTAGAGTTCCGTAGGGGCCATATTTTTCTGTAGTGGTGGTAGTATTCTGTAGGGGTCTGTAGGGTTCTGTAGGCACCTGCAGTATTCTGTAGGAGCCCATAGGGTTTTAGTGAGGTTCCGTTGTGTTGCTAAGGGTCTTGTAGAGTGCTGTCGGGTCCTGGAGTATTCTGTAGGGTTCCAGAGGGGCTGGTAGGGTTCCGTCGAAATCTGAAGGGTTCCCTAGGGGCCCATAGAGTCCCGTAGATTTCCGTAGGGACCTGTAGGGTTGTGTAAGTGCCCGCAGAAGTCTGTAGGAGTCTGTGGGATTCTGTAAGGTTCTGGAGGGTTCTGCAGGGTTCCGTAGGGGCCCGTAGAGTTCCGTAGTGGCTGGTAAAGTTCCGTAGGGCCCTGTGGGGTTCTGTATGGACCTGTAGGGTTCCGTAGGGGCCTGCAGGGTTCTGTAAGTGCCCGCAGGTGTCTGTAGGGTTCCGTAGGGGTCTGTAGGGTTCCGTAGGCACCTGCAGTGTTCTGTAGGAGCCCATAGGGTTTTAGTGAGGTTCCGTTGTGTTGCTAAGGGTCTTGTAGAGTGCTGTCGGGTCCTGGAGTATTCTGTAGGGTTCCAGAGGGGCTGGTAGGGTTCCGTCGAAATCTGAAGGGTTCCCTAGGGGCCCGTAGAGTCCCGTAGATTTCCGTAGGGGCCTGTAGGGTTGTGTAAGTGCCCGCAGAGGTCTGAAGGGGCCCGTACTGTTCCGTAAGGATCCATAGGGCTCCGTAGAGCTTCGTAGGTTCCCTAGAGGCCTGTGGAGTACCGCAGGAGCCAGTAGTGTTCTGTAGGGGCCCGTAGGGTTCCTTCCATGGGGGCTGGCAGTGTTCCGTAGGGGCCTGTAGGGTTGTTTAAGTGCCCGCAGAAGTCTGTAGGAGTCTGTGGGATTCTGTAAGGTTCCGGAGGGTTCTGCAGGGTTCCGTAGGGGCCCGTAGAGTTCCGTAGTGGCTGGTAAAGTTCCGTAGGGCCCTGTGGGGTTCTGTATGGACCTGTAGGGTTCCGTAGGGGCCTGCAGGGTTCTGTAAGTGCCCGTAGCTGTCTGTACGGGTCTGTAGGGTTCCGTAGGCACCTGCAGTGTTCTGTAGGAGCCCATAGGGTTTTAGTGAGGTTCCGTTGTGTTGCTAAGGGTCTTGTAGAGTGCTGTCGGGTCCTGGAGTATTCTGTAGGGTTCCAGAGGGGCTGGTAGGGTTCCGTCGAAATCTGAAGGGTTCCCTAGGGGCCCGTAGAGTCCCATAGATTTCCGTAGGGGCCTGTAGGGTTGTGTAAGTGCCCGCAGGGGTTGGTAGGAGCTTGTAGGGTGCCATATGTTTCCGGAGGGTTGTGTAGGGTTCCGTAGGAGCCTGTGGTGTTCCCAAGGGGCCTGCAGAGTCTGTAGAATTCCTGGTGGCACTCTCCGGCGCTGGGTTGTAGAGCGTCGAGCTCGGGAGAGCGCCTGGCTGCAACCGGACTCGCAGAGTCAACGAGTGGAGATACGGGGAGAGCGCTCGGCGGCACTCGGAGGCGAACAATGGTAGTGCGGCGAGCTCGGCAGAGCGCACGTCGGCACTCTTAAAAGCGGGGTGACGTAGCGGCTATACGGGAGAACGCTCAGCGGCACCAGGAGGCGCGATGTGGTACCGCGGCAAGATACCGAGAGTGACCGGTGGCAATAGCCGGCGGACTGTGGTAGTGCGGCGAGCTCGGCAGAGCGCCCGGCGGCACCCAGACAAGCGGGGTGAAAGAGTGGCGATATCGGGAGAGCGCTCGGCGTCACTCGGAGGCGCGCGTTGGTACCGCTGCGAGAGCGGCTGATCTCCCGGCGGCACCCCGAGCACCGTGGTGAAGGTGATGCGTGGAAACAAACATTACAACTTGCAGAGAATTATAAAGCAGGTATGTTTAATGCAGCGCTGGGTGCAAGGGGGATTTCTCCGCCAAACTTCTACACCGTTTTGTGAAGTAAGCGTCCATTTATATTGAAAAGCATACATATTCATTATGTTGGTCATGTTGTTATATATAAAGGCGTTCCTTTTCTAATTATTTCTAAGAACTCAATATCAAAAATCTCCTCCTCTGTCCTGACCAGATGGACACCTTTCCCAGACAGTTAGTTTCCTACTCAGCATGCAGCTGTTCCCGCTATCTTATACACAAGGCCTTTTCTTATCTTAGAATGCTGGGGCCCCGAGATTTTGCTATGTCCCAGGCTGTATTACATCCGCACTAACAGCCTAAACCGTACTAACAACCTGTAACCGTTCGTTTTCTGAATCAAGTCCCCCCTTTCTTTCAACTTTGTAAATTCTTTTACAATCACCTATAACACATTCTCTCTCCCCATCTGATTTCTGAAATACTTCCCAGATTCCACTCTTTCACGGAGCTGATGCTTCTTCCATTGAATGTATTCGTCTTTGGCCCCCCTGGTAAAACACATAAGACATCTAATTAATGCACACACTAAAGTTCCTAACATAAGTATTGCTATTAGAAGGATAAACAGTCGCTTAAGCCAAGCCAAGTTAGGTAACCACGAGGTTAACTTTTCCCAAAGATCAGAAAACCCGAATGTGGTGTCATCTTGCGCAGTCAAATGCAAAATCTGAGTTTTAGCTATGAGATTTTGTAAGTCTTTCTCTACTCTCCCATTCTGGTTTACATATGAAGAACAGCTTTGATTAATCACTGCACATAAACCTCCTTCTTTCCAGGTTAATAAGTATAATGCCATTCTGTTTTGTCCCACCACATTTGCTAATGACTGGACTTCTTGTTGAAGTGCTTGTATAGCATCGATTGTAGATTTCTCGAGCACTTCTATAGTGGCCGATATGTTCACAATTGCCTTTTCCAATTCACTGACGCCCGGGAACGGTATAAACCATCTTACAAAGCTGTGGAATCTTGTTCCCCTCGTCAATAGAGGGTTTTCCACTCACTCCCTGAATTCTCCTCCAAGGTGTTCTCAGCATTCCTGAGGGCATTTCAGACTGCTTAAATACCGTATCCTGGCTAGTTAGATAGCCTATTGTGCAAGTTCCCTTCCATCCTCCGGGCAGCTGTTTTCTACTATATCCATCTCCACACAACAACCAATACCCTTTAGGTAACTTACAGGGTCCAATAGTTGCCGTCAAATTCGTACCTAAGAATTTCCCCGCCTGGTACCGTCCACACTCCCAGGAATATCCTTCTCCTTCGGAAATACCACTACTTTTATATGCAACTAGTTCTGTTTTTCGCAAAAGTCAATATATGTTATCCTTATCCCTGTTAGATCCCAACTTCCCACATCAACAGTTGTCTTATTAATCCAGTACTTGCTCCATCCCCAAGTTGTTGTCTTACTCACCGGCCCCCTGTGTCTATGTTCCCCGTGTTCCCATGCACAATTGTTATTGCTAATTAATACCACAAACTCTTCTTTCAACAGTTGTAGATCAAATCTGGGTCCTAAGGGGTAGATATTATCATCGTACTCATACTCACAATACCCATTCGACTCATCCCCCCTTTTGCCCAAAATTTAGGCCAGGTTCCGTTGTCATTGTTCCAATTGCTTGCTGCCACCCCACATAGAGGCAATTTCATTTCTCCTTTGGGTAGGGTAATACATACCCAACAGTCTGACATATTTGTAGCCCTTACCAATGTTTCCAGATTTCGTGAATATGTATTCACATCCCTTGTCCCTCCCCCTGAAACACAAAGTCCTGGCATGTTGATGACTATCAATGTCATTAATATCCATCTTTTCTTTGGAGGCGAAGTTTCAGGGGTCCGGCCTGCGTTGATGTCCATTGGGGTTCTGGAGCCCTCTTGACGTAAGTCCAATGGATCCAAGTGGCTTGTTCCTTGATCTTTATGGCCGTGTGAGTGGTCAGCAGTACCTGGAAGTGACCTTCCCCCTTTGGCTTCAGTGGTGCATCTGTATAAAACTTAATATATACATAGTCCCCAGGTTCGATCTCGTGTACTGGTCCATCCAGTCCACGAGCTCTTGTTCCCAGAAACAGTTTTTCTACCTCCCGGAGCTGTTTTTGTAAATTTATCAGGTAATCTGTTAGTATATCATTCCCCAGCTCTGTGGATATTCCGTCTTGTACACTATATGATCTCCCATCAAAGGGGCTCAAACCTTCTTTGGTTCTGGGTTTTGTTCTTATCCTGAGAAGGGCTAACAGTAATGACTTAGGCCAGGCCAAGTTAGCTTCCTGGCCTAGTTTCACAATTTGCGTTTTGATCAAGTGATACATCTTTTCTAGTTGACCACTCGATCGTGGGTTTTATGGGGTGTGAAGTTGCCAGTCTATACCCAATAGTCTGCTTACTTTCGAAAAAGCCCTTGCAGTGAAATGATATCCTCGGTCCGAGGAAATTACTGCGGGAACCCCGAACCTTGGTATAATTTCATGCAACAATGCTTTGACCACTTCTCTTGTTTTGTTGGTTCGACAGGGAAATGCCTCTGGCCATCCTGAAAAGTTATCAGTTAACACCAATAGGTATCGAAACCCCCTTTTCTTGGAAGTTCTGAAAAATCAATTTGCCACTGTTGTCCCGGATAGTTTCCCTTCCCTATCTGGCCAAATTGGACTCTGGAGCCTGTCTTAGGGTTGTTCTGTAAACATACCTCACACTGCTGAGTGACTTGTTTGACAGTGGCTTATAGATTTCGAGCACATATTAGCCTGTTCAGTTATCTGTAAAGTGCCTCTGTTCCCCAATGGGATTTTCTACGTTCTGCCGTGACCACTGCCCATAATAACAAAAAAGGTCAGTTGCTGCTGGGCTATCTGTGCTTTCTGTGAAGAAACTTTATAGCCATTAAGTCCAAGAAAATTTAACAGGCTCACAGTCCATTTTATGCATGTTTCTCTGGTGTCAGTGGCGAGTAATATATCGTCCACATGCTGCAAAACCACTCCTGACCCAAGCGGGCGTTTCCACTGTTCCAAGTCTTTAGGTAGCTGATTTCCAAAAAGTGTCGAGCTATTTTTGAAGCCCTGCGGTAGCACAGTCCATGTAAGCTGTGTTTTCCTCCCAGATTCTGGGTTTTCCCATTCGAATGCAAATAAAAGCTGGCTCTCTGGGCTCAAAGGCACGCAGAAAAAGGCATCCTTTAGGTCCAGAACGGTAAACCATGCCAATTCAGGTACCAGTTTAGTTAGAAGAGTGTATGGATTTGCTACTACCGCATGCAAATCCTCAACAATTCTGTTGATAGCTCTGAGATCCTGCACTATGCGATAGCAACCATCCGGCTTCTTAACAGGTAATATTGGAGTGTTATACTCTGATTTACATTCTTTCAGCAGCCCATACTCAATAAACCGATTTATAGTTGGTCGGATCCCCTCCCTGTCCTCTATTCTAAGGGGATGCTGTTTAACTCTCGGCGGTCGTGCTCCTTGTTGAGGCTTTATCACTATTGGGGAAGCACTATTTGCTCTCCCCGGCACTCCCGAGGCCCAGACCCCCGGATAAATTTGGTCTCTAATCTCCTCAGGCACTCCTGGAGTAATGGGAGTTCCTATTAGGGCCAAACTTAGTATTTCAATTATTTGATCTTCTCTTATCCGAAGTTCCATTTTCCCTTTTTTGAATTTAATTTCTGCTCCCAATTGCTCTAATAAATCTCGCCATAACAGGGGTCTCGGCGAATTTGGCAGTTATAAAAATTTGTGTATCCCCAATTGTTTTCCCAATTTGAACTTAAGAGGTTTGAGAAAATATGCCTTTTCGCTCCGGCCAGTGGCTCCTGTTACTGTTATAAAATCAGTATCGATAGGGGTCAGATCTCGATTTAAAACCGAATACGTTGCTCCTGTATCCACCAAAAATTCTATTCTTATTGCTTTTTCCCTAGCCTTAGGGTAACCAGTGGATCCGCTAGGGTAGATTCCCAGTCAATCTTCTTTATAATGGGCCTGAATATTTTCTTTTCGTCTTTTTGGGGACCCATTCTTCCAGTGCCCTCTCTGCTTACACCAGGCACATTGATCTCTTTCTAATGGTTTCCTAAAATTCCCTGCTTTCGTTTCCCCCTCCCATGTATTGCTACCACCAGTGTCCGTCTGTCCCTTTTCTTATCCTCCTCCTCCCTGTTGTTAAACACTCTCCATGCCTCATCTAACAGAGTCTCTAGATTTCTGCTGTCGGTTGTTCTCAGATTTGCAGCTTCCTCTGGATATCGTTGGCAGACTGCCCTAAAAAGAGAGACACTAACTGCTGGATTCCTATCTCTGATCCAGGGTCCGAGGGGGTGTAGCCTCTCATTGCATCTCGTAATTTATCTAGAAACTCCGAGGGACTCTCCTTCGGCATTATCCGCATATGTGACTTCATCCCACTTTCCTTCCCTTCTAAGGAACAGCATTAATTGTAGTATAGTATTGTAATTAAGAGTCCCGTTCTGGGCCATTTCTCCTGATCATCTAATTTGTAAAGGGGCCACCTTTGATTACAATATTTAATTAAGGTTTTCTTGTCCACGCTGCCACCTGGTGAGCCCCCGATCTCCTTCCAGTGTGCTAAAATACACCCTAGGGTACTACTTTTCAGTATCTCA
>NW_027414320.1:0-54657 GCF_964106895.1 Numenius arquata
GACAGCACTCTACAAGACCCTTAGCAACACAACGGAACCTCACTAAAACCCTATGGGCTCCTACAGAACACTGCAGGTGCCTACGGAACCCTACAGACCCCTACGGAATACTACCAGCCACTACAGAAACCTATGGCCCCTACGGAACTCTACGGAACCTGACAGAAACACTGTGGGCCCCTTCAGGCCCTTGCGGGCACTTGCAGACCTCTGAAGGAACCCACGGAACTTTATGGAACCCTACCAGCCCCTACGGAAGCCTAAAGACCCTTGCAGGCAGTTACGGAACGGTACAGGGCCCTACAGAACTTTACCAGCCACTACGGAACTCTACGGGCCCCTATGGAACCCTGCAGAACGCTCCGGAACCTTACAGAATCCCACAGACTCCTACAGACTCCTGCGGGCACTTACTCAACCCTAGAGGCCCCTACGGAAATCTACGGGACTCTACGCGCCCCTAGGGAACCCTACAGATTTTGACGGAACCCTACAAGCCCCTCTGGAACTTTACAGAATACTCCAGGACCCGACAGCACTCTACAAGACCCTTAGCAACACAACGGAACCTCACTAAAACCCTATGGGCTCCTACAGAACACTGCAGGTGCCTACGGAACCCTACAGACCCCTACGGAACCCTACAGACACCTGCGGGCACTTACAGAACCCTGCAGGACCCTACGGAACCCTACAGGTCCATACAGAACCCCACAGGGCCCTACGGAACTTTACCAGCCACTACGGAACTCTACGGGCCCCTACGGAACCCTGCAGAACCCTCCAGAACCTTACAGAATCCCACGGATTCCTACAGACGTCTGCGGGCACTTACTCAACCCTAGAGGCCCCTACGGAACACTGCCAGCCCCTACGGAAGGAACCCTACGGGCCCCTACAGAACACTACTGGCTCCTGCGGTACTCTACAGGCCTCTAGGGAACCTACGAAGCTCTACGGAGCCCTGTGGATCCTTACGGAACAGTACGGGCCCCTTCAGACCTCTGCGGGCGCTTATGGAAACCTACAGGACCCTACGGAACTGTACGAGACTCTACAGGCCCCTAGGGAACACCACAGGCCCCTACGGAACCGTACGAGACTCTACAGGCCCCTAGGGAACACCACAGGCCCCTACGGAACCCTACACAACCGTCTGGAAACTTATGGAACCCTACAAGCTCCTACCAACCCCTGCGGGCACTTACACAACCCTACAGGCCCCTACGGAAATCTACGGGACTCTACGGGCCCCTAGGGAAGCCTACAGATTTTGATGGAACCCTACGAGCCCCTCTGGAACCCTACAGAATAATCCAGGACCCGACAGCACTCTACAAGACCCTTAGCAACACAACGGAACCTCACTAAAACCCTATGGGCTCCTACAGAACACTGCAGGTGCCTACGGAACCTTACAGACCCCTACGGAACCCTACAGACACCTGCGGGCACTTACAGAACCCTGCAGGCCCCTACGGAACCCTACAGGTCCATACAGAACCCCACAGGGCCCTACGGAACTTTACCAGCCACTACGGAACTCTACGGGCCCCTACGGAACCCTGCAGAACCCTCCAGAACCTTACAGAATCCCACAGACTCCTGCGGGCACTTACACAACCCTAGAGGCCCCTACGGAACACTGCCAGCCCCTACGGAAGGAACCCTACGGGCCCCTACAGAACACTACTGGCTCCTGCGGTACTCTACAGGCCTCTAGGGAACCTACGAAGCTCTACGGAGCCCTGTGGATCCTTACGGAACAGTACGGGCCCCTTCAGACCTCTGCGGGCGCTTATGGAAACCTACAGGACCCTACGGAACTGTACGAGACTCTACAGGCCCCTAGGGAACACCACAGGCCCCTACGGAAACGTACGAGACTCTACAGGCCCCTAGGGAACACCAGCGGCCCCTACGGAACCCTACACAACCCTCCGGAAATATATGGCACCCTACAAGCTCCTACCACCCCCTGCGGGCACTTACACAACCCTACAGGTCCCTACGGAAATCTACGGGACTCTATGGGCCCCTAGGGAACCCTACAGATTTTGACGGAACCCTACGATCCCCTCTGGAACCCTACAGAATACTCCAGGACCCGACAGCACTCTACAAGACCCTTAGCAACACAACGGAACCTCACTAAAACCCTATGGGCTCCTACAGAACACTGCAGGTGCCTACGGAACCCTACAGACCCCTACGGAATACTACCAGCCACTACAGAAACCTATGGCCCCTACGGAACTCTACGGAACCTGACAGAAACACTGTGGGCCCCTACAGGCCCTTGCGGGCACTTGCAGACCTCTGCAGGAACCCACGGAACTTTATGGAACCCTACCAGCCCCTACGGAAGCCTAAAGACCCTTGCAGGCAGTTACGGAACGGTACAGGGCCCTACGGAACTTTACCAGCCACTACGGAACTCTACGGGCCCCTACGGAACCCTGCAGAACGCTCCGGAACCTTACAGAATCCCACAGACTCCTACAGACTCCTGCGGGCACTTACTCAACCCTAGAGGCCCCTACGGAAATCTACGGGACTCTACGCGCCCCTAGGGAACCCTACAGATTTTGACGGAACCCTACAAGCCCCTCTGGAACTTTACAGAATACTCCAGGACCCGACAGCACTCTACAAGACCCTTAGCAACACAACGGAACCTCACTAAAACCCTATGGGCTCCTACAGAACACTGCAGGTGCCTACGGAACCCTACAGACCCCTACGGAACCCTACAGACACCTGCGGGCACTTACAGAACCCTGCAGGCCCCTACGGAACCCTACAGGTCCATACAGAACCCCACAGGGCCCTACGGAACTTTACCAGCCACTACGGAACTCTACGGGCCCCTACGGAACCCTGCAGAACCCTCCAGAACCTTACAGAATCCCACGGATTCCTACAGACGTCTGCGGGCACTTACTCAACCCTAGAGGCCCCTACGGAACACTGCCAGCCCCTACGGAAGGAACCCTACGGGCCCCTACAGAACACTACTGGCTCCTGCGGTACTCTACAGGCCTCTAGGGAACCTACGAAGCTCTACGGAGCCCTGTGGATCCTTACGGAACAGTACGGGCCCCTTCAGACCTCTGCGGGCGCTTATGGAAACCTACAGGACCCTACGGAACTGTACGAGACTCTACAGGCCCCTAGGGAACACCACAGGCCCCTACGGAACCGTACGAGACTCTACAGGCCCCTAGGGAACACCACAGGCCCCTACGGAACCCTACACAACCCTCTGGAAACTTATGGAACCCTACAAGCTCCTATCAACCCCTGCGGGCACTTACACAACCCTACAGGCCCCTACGGAAATCTACGGGACTCTACGGGCCCCTAGGGAACCCTACAGATTTTGATGGAACCCTACGAGCCCCTCTGGAACCCTACAGAATACTCCAGGACCCGACAGCACTCTACAAGACCCTTAGCAACACAACGGAACCTCACTAAAACCCTATGGGCTCCTACAGAACACTGCAGGTGCCTATGGAACCCTACAGACCCCTACGGAACCCTACAGACACCTGCGGGCACTTACAGAACCCTGCAGGCCCCTACGGAAGCCTACAGGTCCATACAGAACCCCACAGGGCCCTACGGAACTTTACCAGCCACTACGGAACTCTACGGGCCCCTACGGAACCCTGCAGAACCCTCCAGAACCTTACAGAATCCCACAGACGTCTGCGGGCACTTACACAACCCTAGAGACCCCTACGGAACACTGCCAGCCCCTACGGAAGGAACCCTACGGGCCCCTACAGAACACTACTGGCTCCTGCGGTACTCTACAGGCCTCTAGGGAACCTACGAAGCTCTACGGAGCCCTGTGGATCCTTACGGAACAGTACGGGCCCCTTCAGACCTCTGCGGGCGCTTATGGAAACCTACAGGACCCTACGGAACTGTACGAGACTCTACAGGCCCCTAGGGAACACCACAGGCCCCTACGGAACCGTACGAGACTCTACAGGCCCCTAGGGAACACCAGCGGCCCCTACGGAGCCCTACACAACCCTCTGGAAACTTATGGAACCCTACAAGCTCCTACCAACCCCTGCGGGCACTTACTCAACCCTACAGGCCCCTACGGAAATCTACGGGACTCTACGGGCCCCTAGGGAACCCTACAGATTTTGACGGAACCCTACGAGCCCCTCTGGAACCCTACAGAATACTCCAGGACCCGACAGCACTCTACAAGACCCTTAGCAACACAACGGAACCTCACTAAAACCCTATGGGCTCCTACAGAACACTGCAGGTGCCTACGGAACCCTACAGACCCCTACGGAACCCTACAGACACCTGCGGGCACTTACAGAACCCTGCAGGCCCCTTCGGAAGCCTACAGGTCCATACAGAACCCCACAGGACCCTACGGAACTTTACCAGCCACTACGGAACTCTACAGGCCCCTACGGAACCCTGCAGAACCCTCCGGAACCTTACAGAATCCCACGGATTCCTACAGACGTCTGCGGGCACTTACTCAACCCTAGAGGCCCCTACGGAACACTGCCAGCCCCTACGGAAGGAACCCTACGGGCCCCTACAGAACACTACTGGCTCCTGCGGTACTCTACAGGCCTCTAGGGAACCTACGAAGCTCTACGGAGCCCTATGGATCCTTACGGAACAGTACGGGCCCCTTCAGACCTCTGCGGGCGCTTATGGAAACCTACAGGCCCCTACGGAACTGTATGAGACTCTACAGGCCCCTAGGGAACACCACAGGCCCCTACGGAACCGTACGAGACTCTACAGGCCCCTAGGGAACACCAGCGGCCCCTACGGAACCCTACACAACCCTCCGGAAATATATGGCACCCTACAAGCTCCTACCAACCCCTGCGGGCACTTACACAACCCTACAGGTCCCTACGGAAATCTACGGGACTCTATGGGCCCCTAGGGAACCCTACAGATTTTGACGGAACCCTACGAGCCCCTCTGGAACCCTACAGAATACTCCAGGACCCGACAGCACTCTACAAGACCCTTAGCAACACAACGGAACCTCACTAAAACCCTATGGGCTCCTACAGAACACTGCAGGTGCCTACGGAACCCTACAGACCCCTACGGAATACTACCAGCCACTACAGAAACCTATGGCCCCTACGGAACTCTACGGAACCTGACAGAAACACTGTGGGCCCCTTCAGGCCCTTGCGGGCACTTGCAGACCTCTGAAGGAACCCACGGAACTTTATGGAACCCTACCAGCCCCTACGGAAGCCTAAAGACCCTTGCAGGCAGTTACGGAACGGTACAGGGCCCTACAGAACTTTACCAGCCACTACGGAACTCTACGGGCCCCTATGGAACCCTGCAGAACGCTCCGGAACCTTACAGAATCCCACAGACTCCTACAGACTCCTGCGGGCACTTACTCAACCCTAGAGGCCCCTACGGAAATCTACGGGACTCTACGCGCCCCTAGGGAACCCTACAGATTTTGACGGAACCCTACAAGCCCCTCTGGAACTTTACAGAATACTCCAGGACCCGACAGCACTCTACAAGACCCTTAGCAACACAACGGAACCTCACTAAAACCCTATGGGCTCCTACAGAACACTGCAGGTGCCTACGGAACCCTACAGACCCCTACGGAACCCTACAGACACCTGCGGGCACTTACAGAACCCTGCAGGACCCTACGGAACCCTACAGGTCCATACAGAACCCCACAGGGCCCTACGGAACTTTACCAGCCACTACGGAACTCTACGGGCCCCTACGGAACCCTGCAGAACCCTCCAGAACCTTACAGAATCCCACGGATTCCTACAGACGTCTGCGGGCACTTACTCAACCCTAGAGGCCCCTACGGAACACTGCCAGCCCCTACGGAAGGAACCCTACGGGCCCCTACAGAACACTACTGGCTCCTGCGGTACTCTACAGGCCTCTAGGGAACCTACGAAGCTCTACGGAGCCCTGTGGATCCTTACGGAACAGTACGGGCCCCTTCAGACCTCTGCGGGCGCTTATGGAAACCTACAGGACCCTACGGAACTGTACGAGACTCTACAGGCCCCTAGGGAACACCACAGGCCCCTACGGAACCGTACGAGACTCTACAGGCCCCTAGGGAACACCACAGGCCCCTACGGAACCCTACACAACCGTCTGGAAACTTATGGAACCCTACAAGCTCCTACCAACCCCTGCGGGCACTTACACAACCCTACAGGCCCCTACGGAAATCTACGGGACTCTACGGGCCCCTAGGGAAGCCTACAGATTTTGATGGAACCCTACGAGCCCCTCTGGAACCCTACAGAATAATCCAGGACCCGACAGCACTCTACAAGACCCTTAGCAACACAACGGAACCTCACTAAAACCCTATGGGCTCCTACAGAACACTGCAGGTGCCTACGGAACCTTACAGACCCCTACGGAACCCTACAGACACCTGCGGGCACTTACAGAACCCTGCAGGCCCCTACGGAACCCTACAGGTCCATACAGAACCCCACAGGGCCCTACGGAACTTTACCAGCCACTACGGAACTCTACGGGCCCCTACGGAACCCTGCAGAACCCTCCAGAACCTTACAGAATCCCACAGACTCCTGCGGGCACTTACACAACCCTAGAGGCCCCTACGGAACACTGCCAGCCCCTACGGAAGGAACCCTACGGGCCCCTACAGAACACTACTGGCTCCTGCGGTACTCTACAGGCCTCTAGGGAACCTACGAAGCTCTACGGAGCCCTGTGGATCCTTACGGAACAGTACGGGCCCCTTCAGACCTCTGCGGGCGCTTATGGAAACCTACAGGACCCTACGGAACTGTACGAGACTCTACAGGC
This sequence comes from Numenius arquata, assembly GCF_964106895.1. Classification (NCBI taxonomy): domain Eukaryota; kingdom Metazoa; phylum Chordata; class Aves; order Charadriiformes; family Scolopacidae; genus Numenius; species Numenius arquata. Next base: position 6,859 of record NW_027414320.1, read on the forward strand.
CCCTAGGGAACACCACAGGCCCCTACGGAAACGTACGAGACTCTACAGGCCCCTAGGGAACACCAGCGGCCCCTACGGAACCCTACACAACCCTCCGGAAATATATGGCACCCTACAAGCTCCTACCACCCCCTGCGGGCACTTACACAACCCTACAGGTCCCTACGGAAATCTACGGGACTCTATGGGCCCCTAGGGAACCCTACAGATTTTGACGGAACCCTACGATCCCCTCTGGAACCCTACAGAATACTCCAGGACCCGACAGCACTCTACAAGACCCTTAGCAACACAACGGAACCTCACTAAAACCCTATGGGCTCCTACAGAACACTGCAGGTGCCTACGGAACCCTACAGACCCCTACGGAATACTACCAGCCACTACAGAAACCTATGGCCCCTACGGAACTCTACGGAACCTGACAGAAACACTGTGGGCCCCTACAGGCCCTTGCGGGCACTTGCAGACCTCTGCAGGAACCCACGGAACTTTATGGAACCCTACCAGCCCCTACGGAAGCCTAAAGACCCTTGCAGGCAGTTACGGAACGGTACAGGGCCCTACGGAACTTTACCAGCCACTACGGAACTCTACGGGCCCCTACGGAACCCTGCAGAACGCTCCGGAACCTTACAGAATCCCACAGACTCCTACAGACTCCTGCGGGCACTTACTCAACCCTAGAGGCCCCTACGGAAATCTACGGGACTCTACGCGCCCCTAGGGAACCCTACAGATTTTGACGGAACCCTACAAGCCCCTCTGGAACTTTACAGAATACTCCAGGACCCGACAGCACTCTACAAGACCCTTAGCAACACAACGGAACCTCACTAAAACCCTATGGGCTCCTACAGAACACTGCAGGTGCCTACGGAACCCTACAGACCCCTACGGAACCCTACAGACACCTGCGGGCACTTACAGAACCCTGCAGGCCCCTACGGAACCCTACAGGTCCATACAGAACCCCACAGGGCCCTACGGAACTTTACCAGCCACTACGGAACTCTACGGGCCCCTACGGAACCCTGCAGAACCCTCCAGAACCTTACAGAATCCCACGGATTCCTACAGACGTCTGCGGGCACTTACTCAACCCTAGAGGCCCCTACGGAACACTGCCAGCCCCTACGGAAGGAACCCTACGGGCCCCTACAGAACACTACTGGCTCCTGCGGTACTCTACAGGCCTCTAGGGAACCTACGAAGCTCTACGGAGCCCTGTGGATCCTTACGGAACAGTACGGGCCCCTTCAGACCTCTGCGGGCGCTTATGGAAACCTACAGGACCCTACGGAACTGTACGAGACTCTACAGGCCCCTAGGGAACACCACAGGCCCCTACGGAACCGTACGAGACTCTACAGGCCCCTAGGGAACACCACAGGCCCCTACGGAACCCTACACAACCCTCTGGAAACTTATGGAACCCTACAAGCTCCTATCAACCCCTGCGGGCACTTACACAACCCTACAGGCCCCTACGGAAATCTACGGGACTCTACGGGCCCCTAGGGAACCCTACAGATTTTGATGGAACCCTACGAGCCCCTCTGGAACCCTACAGAATACTCCAGGACCCGACAGCACTCTACAAGACCCTTAGCAACACAACGGAACCTCACTAAAACCCTATGGGCTCCTACAGAACACTGCAGGTGCCTATGGAACCCTACAGACCCCTACGGAACCCTACAGACACCTGCGGGCACTTACAGAACCCTGCAGGCCCCTACGGAAGCCTACAGGTCCATACAGAACCCCACAGGGCCCTACGGAACTTTACCAGCCACTACGGAACTCTACGGGCCCCTACGGAACCCTGCAGAACCCTCCAGAACCTTACAGAATCCCACAGACGTCTGCGGGCACTTACACAACCCTAGAGACCCCTACGGAACACTGCCAGCCCCTACGGAAGGAACCCTACGGGCCCCTACAGAACACTACTGGCTCCTGCGGTACTCTACAGGCCTCTAGGGAACCTACGAAGCTCTACGGAGCCCTGTGGATCCTTACGGAACAGTACGGGCCCCTTCAGACCTCTGCGGGCGCTTATGGAAACCTACAGGACCCTACGGAACTGTACGAGACTCTACAGGCCCCTAGGGAACACCACAGGCCCCTACGGAACCGTACGAGACTCTACAGGCCCCTAGGGAACACCAGCGGCCCCTACGGAGCCCTACACAACCCTCTGGAAACTTATGGAACCCTACAAGCTCCTACCAACCCCTGCGGGCACTTACTCAACCCTACAGGCCCCTACGGAAATCTACGGGACTCTACGGGCCCCTAGGGAACCCTACAGATTTTGACGGAACCCTACGAGCCCCTCTGGAACCCTACAGAATACTCCAGGACCCGACAGCACTCTACAAGACCCTTAGCAACACAACGGAACCTCACTAAAACCCTATGGGCTCCTACAGAACACTGCAGGTGCCTACGGAACCCTACAGACCCCTACGGAACCCTACAGACACCTGCGGGCACTTACAGAACCCTGCAGGCCCCTTCGGAAGCCTACAGGTCCATACAGAACCCCACAGGACCCTACGGAACTTTACCAGCCACTACGGAACTCTACAGGCCCCTACGGAACCCTGCAGAACCCTCCGGAACCTTACAGAATCCCACGGATTCCTACAGACGTCTGCGGGCACTTACTCAACCCTAGAGGCCCCTACGGAACACTGCCAGCCCCTACGGAAGGAACCCTACGGGCCCCTACAGAACACTACTGGCTCCTGCGGTACTCTACAGGCCTCTAGGGAACCTACGAAGCTCTACGGAGCCCTATGGATCCTTACGGAACAGTACGGGCCCCTTCAGACCTCTGCGGGCGCTTATGGAAACCTACAGGCCCCTACGGAACTGTATGAGACTCTACAGGCCCCTAGGGAACACCACAGGCCCCTACGGAACCGTACGAGACTCTACAGGCCCCTAGGGAACACCAGCGGCCCCTACGGAACCCTACACAACCCTCCGGAAATATATGGCACCCTACAAGCTCCTACCACCCCCTGCGGGCACTTACACAACCCTACAGGTCCCTACGGAAATCTACGGGACTCTATGGGCCCCTAGGGAACCCTACAGATTTTGACGGAACCCTACGATCCCCTCTGGAACCCTACAGAATACTCCAGGACCCGACAGCACTCTACAAGACCCTTAGCAACACAACGGAACCTCACTAAAACCCTATGGGCTCCTACAGAACACTGCAGGTGCCTACGGAACCCTACAGACCCCTACGGAATACTACCAGCCACTACAGAAACCTATGGCCCCTACGGAACTCTACGGAACCTGACAGAAACACTGTGGGCCCCTTCAGGCCCTTGCGGGCACTTGCAGACCTCTGCAGGAACCCACGGAACTTTATGGAACCCTACCAGCCCCTACGGAAGCCTAAAGACCCTTGCAGGCAGTTACGGAACGGTACAGGGCCCTACGGAACTTTACCAGCCACTACGGAACTCTACGGGCCCCTACGGAACCCTGCAGAACGCTCCGGAACCTTACAGAATCCCACAGACTCCCACAGACTCCTGCGGGCACTTACTCAACCCTACAGGCCCCTACGGAAATCTACGGGACTCTACGCGCCCCTAGGGAAGCCTACAGATTTTGACGGAACCCTACAAGCCCCTCTGGAACTTTACAGAATACTCCAGGACCCGACAGCACTCTACAAGACCCTTAGCAACACAACGGAACCTCACTAAAACCCTATGGGCTCCTACAGAACACTGCAGGTGCCTACGGAACCCTACAGACCCCTACGGAACCCTACAGACACCTGCGGGCACTTACAGAACCCTGCAGGCCCCTACGGAACCCTACAGGTCCATACACAACCCCACAGGGCCCTACGGAACTTTACCAGCCACTATGGAACTCTACGGGCCCCTACGGAACCCTGCAGAACCCTCCAGAACCTTACAGAATCCCACAGACTCCTGCGGGCACTTACTCAACCCTAGAGGCCCCTACGGAACACTGCCAGCCCCTACGGAAGGAACCCTACGGGCCCCTACAGAACACTACTGGCTCCTGCGGTACTCTACAGGCCTCTAGGGAACCTACGAAGCTCTACGGAGCCCTGTGGATCCTTACGGAACAGTACGGGCCCCTTCAGACCTCTGCGGGCGCTTATGGAAACCTACAGGACCCTACGGAACTGTACGAGACTCTACAGGCCCCTAGGGAACACCACAGGCCTCTACGGAACCCTACACAACCCTCCGGAAACATATGGCACCCTACAAGCTCCTACCAACCCCTGCGGGCACTTACACAACCCTACAGGCCCCTACGGAAATCTACGGGACTCTACGGGCCCCTAGGGAACCCTACAGATTTTGACGGAACCCTACAAGCCCCTCTGGAACCCTACAGAATACTCCAGGACCCGACAGCACTCTACAAGACCCTTAGCAACACAACGGAACCTCACTAAAACCCTATGGGCTCCTACAGAACACTGCAGGTGCCTACGGAACCCTACAGACCCCTACGGAATACTACCAGCCACTACGGAAACCTATGGCCCCTACGGAACTCTACGGAACCTGACAGAAACACTGTGGGCCCCTACAGGCCCTTGCGGGCACTTGCAGAACTCTGCAGGAACCCACGGAACTTTATGGAACCCTACCAGCCCCTATGGAAGCCTAAAGACCCTTGCAGGCAGTTACGGAACGGTACAGGGCCCTACGGAACTTTACCAGCCACTACGGAACTCTACGGGCCCTTATGGAACCCTGCAGAACCCTCCAGAACCTTACAGAATCCCACGGATTCCTACAGACGTCTGCGGGCACTTACTCAACCCTAGAGGCCCCTACGGAACACTGCCAGCCGCTATGGAAGGAACCTTACGGACCCCTACAGAACACTACTGGCTCCTGCGGTACTCTACAGGCCTCTAGGGAACCTACGAAGCTCTACGGAGCCCTGTGGATCCTTACGGAACAGTACGGGCCCCTTCAGACCTCTGCGGGCGCTTATGGAAACCTACAGGCCCCTACGGAACTGTACGAGACTCTACAGGCCCCTAGGGAACACCACAGGCCCCTACGGAACCGTACGAGACTCTACAGGCCCCTAGGGAACACCGCCGGCCCCTACGGAACCCTACACAACCCTCTGGAAACTTATGGAACCCTACAAGCTCCTACCACCCCCTGCGGGCACTTACACAACCCTACAGGCCCCTACGGAAATCTACGGGACTCTACGGGCCCCTAGGGAAGCCTACAGATTTTGATGGAACCCTACAAGCCCCTCTGGAACCCTACAGAATACTCCAGGACCCGACAGCACTCTACAAGACCCTTAGCAACACAACGGAACCTCACTAAAACCCTATGGGCTCCTACAGAACACTGCAGGTGCCTACGGAACCCTACAGACCCCTACGGAACCCTACAGACACCTGCGGGCACTTACAGAACCCTGCAGGCCCCTACGGAACCCTACAGGTCCATACAGAACCCCACAGGGCCCTACGGAACTTTACCAGCCACTACGGAACTCTACGGGCCCCTACGGAACCCTGCAGAACCCTCCAGAACCTTACAGAATCCCACAGACTCCTGCGGGCACTTACACAACCCTAGAGGCCCCTACGGAACACTGCCAGCCCCTACGGAAGGAACCCTACGGGCCCCTACAGAACACTACTGGCTCCTGCGGTACTCTACAGGCCTCTAGGGAACCTACGAAGCTCTACGGAGCCCTGTGGATCCTTACGGAACAGTACGGGCCCCTTCAGACCTCTGCGGGCGCTTATGGAAACCTACAGGACCCTACGGAACTGTACGAGACTCTACAGGCCCCTAGGGAACACCACAGGCCCCTACGGAACCGTACGAGACTCTACAGGCCCCTAGGGAACACCACAGGCCCCTACGGAACCCTACACAACCCTCTGGAAACTTATGGAACCCTACAAGCTCCTACCAACCCCTGCGGGCACGTACTCAACCCTACAGGCCCCTACGGAAATCTACGGGACTCTACGGGCCCCTAGGGAAGCCTACAGATTTTGACGGAACCCTACGAGCCCCTCTGGAACCCTACAGAATACTCCAGGACCCGACAGCACTCTACAAGACCCTTAGCAACACAACGGAACCTCACTAAAACCCTATGGGCTCCTACAGAACACTGCAGGTGCCTACGGAACCCTACAGACCCCTACGGAACCCTACAGACACCTGCGGGCACTTACAGAACCCTGCAGGCCCCTACGGAAGCCTACAGGTCCATACAGAACCCCACAGGGCCCTACGGAACTTTACCAGCCACTACGGAACTCTACGGGCCCCTACGGAACCCTGCAGAACCCTCCAGAACCTTACAGAATCCCACGGATTCCTACAGACGTCTGCGGGCACTTACTCAACCCTAGAGGCCCCTACGGAACACTGCCAGCCCCTACGGAAGGAACCCTACGGGCCCCTACAGAACACTACTGGCTCCTGCGGTACTCTACAGGCCTCTAGGGAACCTACGAAGCTCTACGGAGCCCTATGGATCCTTACGGAACAGTACGGGCCCCTTCAGACCTCTGCAGGCGCTTATGGAAACCTACAGGCCTCTACGGAACCGTACGAGACTCTACAGGCCCCTAGGGAACACCACCGGCCCCTACGGAACCCTACACAACCCTCTGGAAACTTATGGAACCCTACAAGCTCCTACCAACCCCTGCGGGCACGTACTCAACCCTACAGGCCCCTACGGAAATCTACGGGACTCTACGCGCCCCTAGGGAACCCTACAGATTTTGACGGAACCCTACGAGCCCCTCTGGAACCCTACAGAATACTCCAGGACCCGACAGCACTCTACAAGACCCTTAGTAACACAACGGAACCTCACTAAAACCCTATGGGCTCCTACAGAACACTGCAGGTGCCTACGGAACCCTACAGACCCCTACGGAACCCTACAGACACCTGCGGGCACTTACAGAACCCTGCAGGACCCTACGGAACCCTACAGGTCCATACAGAACCCCACAGGGCCCTACGGAACTTTACCAGCCACTACAGAACTCTACGGGCCCCTACGGAACCCTGCAGAACCCTCCAGAACCTTACAGAATCCCACAGACGTCTGCGGGCACTTACTCAACCCTAGAGGCCCCTACGGAACACTGCCAGCCCCTACGGAAGGAACCCTACGGGCCCCTACAGAACACTACTGGCTCCTGCGGTACTCTACAGGCCTCTAGGGAACCTACGAAGCTCTACGGAGCCCTGTGGATCCTTACGGAACAGTACGGGCCCCTTCAGACCTCTGCGGGTGCTTATGGAAACCTACAGGACCCTACGGAACTGTACGAGACTCTACAGGCCCCTAGGGAACACCACAGGCCTCTACGGAACCCTACACAACCCTACGGAAACATATGGCACCCTACAAGCTCCTACCAACCCCTGCGGGCACTTACACAACCCTACAGGCCCCTACGGAAATCTACGGGACTCTACGGGCCCCTAGGGAACCCTACAGATTTTGACGGAACCCTACAAGCCCCTCTGGAACTTTACAGAATACTCCAGGACCCGACAGCACTCTACAAGACCCTTAGCAACACAACGGAGCCTCACTAAAACCCTATGGGCTCCTACAGAACACTGCAGGTGCCTACAGAACCCTACAGACCCCTACGGAACCCTACAGACACCTGCGGGCACTTACAGAACCCTGCAGGCCCCTACGGAACCCTACAGGTCCATACAGAACCCCACAGGACCCTACGGAACTTTACCAGCCACTACGGAACTCTACGGGCCCCTACGGAACCCTGCAGAACCCTCCAGAACCTTACAGAATCCCACGGATTCCTACAGACGTCTGCGGGCACTTACTCAACCCTAGAGGCCCCTACGGAACACTGCCAGCCCCTACGGAAGGAACCCTACGGGCCCCTACAGAACACTACTGGCTCCTGCAGTACTCTACAGGCCTCTAGGGAACCTACGAAGCTCTACGGAGCCCTATGGATCCTTACGGAACAGTACGGGCCCCTTCAGACCTCTGCGGGCGCTTATGGAAACCTACAGGACCCTACGGAACCGTACGAGACTCTACAGGCCCCTAGGGAACACCAGCGGCCCCTACGGAACCCTACACAACCCTCCGGAAATATATGGCACCCTACAAGCTCCTACCACCCCCTGCGGGCACTTACACAACCCTACAGGTCCCTACGGAAATCTACGGGACTCTATGGGCCCCTAGGGAACCCTACAGATTTTGACGGAACCCTACGATCCCCTCTGGAACCCTACAGAATACTCCAGGACCCGACAGTACTCTACAAGACCCTTAGCAACACAACGGAACCTCACTAAAACCCTATGGGCTCCTACAGAACACTGCAGGTGCCTACGGAACCCTACAGACCCCTACGGAATACTACCAGCCACTACAGAAACCTATGGCCCCTACGGAACTCTACGGAACCTGACAGAAACACTGTGGGCCCCTACAGGCCCTTGCGGGCACTTGCAGACCTCTGCAGGAACCCACGGAACTTTATGGAACCCTACCAGCCCCTACGGAAGCCTAAAGACCCTTGCAGGCAGTTACGGAACGGTACGGGGCCCTAGGGAACTTTACCAGCCACTACGGAACTCTACGGGCCCCTACGGAACCCTGCAGAACGCTCCGGAACCTTACAGAATCCCACAGACTCCTACAGACTCCTGCGGGCACTTACTCAACCCTACAGGCCCCTACGGAAATCTACGGGACTCTACGCGCCCCTAGGGAACCCTACAGATTTTGACGGAACCCTACAAGCCCCTCTGGAACTTTACAGAATACTCCAGGACCCGACAGCACTCTACAAGACCCTTAGCAACACAACGGAACCTCACTAAAACCCTATGGGCTCCTACAGAACACTGCAGGTGCCTACGGAACCCTACAGACCCCTACGGAACCCTACAGACACCTGCGGGCACTTACAGAACCCTGCAGGCCCCTACGGAACCCTACAGGTCCATACAGAACCCCACAGGGCCCTACGGAACTTTACCAGCCACTACGGAACTCTACGGGCCCCTACGGAACCCTGCAGAACCCTCCAGAACCTTACAGAATCCCACGGATTCCTACAGACGTCTGCGGGCACTTACTCAACCCTAGAGGCCCCTACGGAACACTGCCAGCCCCTACGGAAGGAACCCTACGGGCCCCTACAGAACACTACTGGCTCCTGCGGTACTCTACAGGCCTCTAGGGAACCTACGAAGCTCTACGGAGCCCTGTGGACCCTTACGGAACAGTACGGGCCCCTTCAGACCTCTGCGGGCACTTATGGAAACCTACAGGACCCTACGGAACTGTACGAGACTCTACAGGCCCCTAGGGAACACCACAGGCCCCTACGGAACCGTACGAGACTCTACAGGCCCCTAGGGAACACCACAGGCCCCTACGGAACCCTACACAACCCTCTGGAAACTTATGGAACCCTACAAGCTCCTACCAACCCCTGCGGGCACTTACACAACCGTACAGGCCCCTACGGAAATCTACGGGACTCTACGGGCCCCTAGGGAACCCTACAGATTTTGATGGAACCCTACGAGCCCCTCTGGAACCCTACAGAATACTCCAGGACCCGACAGCACTCTACAAGACCCTTAGCAACACAACGGAACCTCACTAAAACCCTATGGGCTCCTACAGAACACTGCAGGTGCCTATGGAACCCTACAGACCCCTACGGAACCCTACAGACACCTGCGGGCACTTACAGAACCCTGCAGGCCCCTACGGAACCCTACAGGTCCATACAGAACCCCACAGGACCCTACGGAACTTTACCAGCCACTACGGAACTCTACAGGCCCCTACGGAACCCTGCAGAACCCTCCAGAACCTTACAGAATCCCACAGACGTCTGCGGGCACTTACACAACCCTAGAGACCCCTACGGAACACTGCCAGCCCCTACGGAAGGAACCCTACGGGCCCCTACAGAACACTACTGGCTCCTGCGGTACTCTACAGGCCTCTAGGGAACCTACGAAGCTCTACGGAGCCCTGTGGATCCTTACGGAACAGTACGGGCCCCTTCAGACCTCTGCGGGCGCTTATGGAAACCTACAGGACCCTACGGAACTGTACGAGACTCTACAGGCCCCTAGGGAACACCACAGGCCCCTACGGAACCGTACGAGACTCTACAGGCCCCTAGGGAACACCAGCGGCCCCTACGGAGCCCTACACAACCCTCTGGAAACTTATGGAACCCTACAAGCTCCTACCAACCCCTGCGGGCACTTACTCAACCCTACAGGCCCCTACGGAAATCTACGGGACTCTACGGGCCCCTAGGGAACCCTACAGATTTTGACGGAACCCTACGAGCCCCTCTGGAACCCTACAGAATACTCCAGGACCCGACAGCACTCTACAAGACCCTTAGCAACACAACGGAACCTCACTAAAACCCTATGGGCTCCTACAGAACACTGCAGGTGCCTACGGAACCCTACAGACCCCTACGGAACCCTACAGACACCTGCGGGCACTTACAGAACCCTGCAGGCCCCTACGGAAGCCTACAGGTCCATACAGAACCCCACAGGACCCTACGGAACTTTACCAGCCACTACGGAACTCTACAGGCCCCTACGGAACCCTGCAGAACCCTCCGGAACCTTACAGAATCCCACGGATTCCTACAGACGTCTGCGGGCACTTACTCAACCCTAGAGGCCCCAACGGAACACTGCCAGCCCCTACGGAAGGAACCCTACGGGCCCCTACAGAACACTACTGGCTCCTGCGGTACTCTACAGGCCTCTAGGGAACCTACGAAGCTCTACGGAGCCCTATGGATCCTTACGGAACAGTACGGGCCCCTTCAGACCTCTGCGGGCGCTTATGGAAACCTACAGGCCCCTACGGAACTGTATGAGACTCTACAGGCCCCTAGGGAACACCACAGGCCCCTACGGAACCGTACGAGACTCTACAGGCCCCTAGGGAACACCAGCGGCCCCTACGGAACCCTATACAACCCTCCGGAAATATATGGCACCCTACAAGCTCCTACCACCCCCTGCGGGCACTTACACAACCCTACAGGTCCCTACGGAAATCTACGGGACTCTATGGGCCCCTAGGGAACCCTACAGATTTTGACGGAACCCTACGATCCCCTCTGGAACCCTACAGAATACTCCAGGACCCGACAGCACTCTACAAGACCCTTAGCAACACAACGGAACCTCACTAAAACCCTATGGGCTCCTACAGAACACTGCAGGTGCCTACGGAACCCTACAGACCCCTACGGAATACTACCAGCCACTACAGAAACCTATGGCCCCTACGGAACTCTACGGAACCTGACAGAAACACTGTGGGCCCCCACAGGCCCTTGCGGGCACTTGCAGACCTCTGCAGGAACCCACGGAACTTTATGGAACCCTACCAGCCCCTACGGAAGCCTAAAGACCCTTGCAGGCAGTTACGGAACGGTACAGGGCCCTACGGAACTTTACCAGCCACTACGGAACTCTACGGGCCCCTACGGAACCCTGCAGAACGCTCCGGAACCTTACAGAATCCCACAGACTCCTACAGACTCCTGCGGGCACTTACTCAACCCTAGAGGCCCCTACGGAAATCTACGGGACTCTACGCGCCCCTAGGGAACCCTACAGATTTTGACGGAACCCTACAAGCCCCTCTGGAACTTTACAGAATACTCCAGGACCCGACAGCACTCTACAAGACCCTTAGCAACACAACGGAACCTCACTAAAACCCTATGGGCTCCTACAGAACACTGCAGGTGCCTACGGAACCCTACAGACCCCTACGGAACCCTACAGACACCTGCGGGCACTTACAGAACCCTGCAGGCCCCTACGGAACCCTACACAACCCTCTGGAAACTTATGGAACCCTACAAGCTCCTACCAACCCCTGCGGGCACTTACTCAACCCTACAGGCCCCTACGGAAATCTACGGGACTCTACGGGCCCCTAGGGAACCCTACAGATTTTGACGGAACCCTACGAGCCCCTCTGGAACCCTACAGAATACTCCAGGACCCGACAGCACTCTACAAGACCCTTAGCAACACAACGGAACCTCACTAAAACCCTATGGGCTCCTACAGAACACTGCAGGTGCCTACGGAACCCTACAGACCCCTACGGAACCCTACAGACACCTGCGGGCACTTACAGAACCCTGCAGGCCCCTATGGAACCCTACAGGTCCATACAGAACCCCACAGGACCCTACGGAACTTTACCAGCCACTACGGAACTCTACAGGCCCCTACGGAACCCTGCAGAACCCTCCGGAACCTTACAGAATCCCACGGATTCCTACAGACGTCTGCGGGCACTTACTCAACCCTAGAGGCCCCAACGGAACACTGCCAGCCCCTACGGAAGGAACCCTACGGGCCCCTACAGAACACTACTGGCTCCTGCGGTACTCTACAGGCCTCTAGGGAACCTACGAAGCTCTACGGAGCCCTATGGATCCTTACGGAACAGTACGGGCCCCTTCAGACCTCTGCGGGCGCTTATGGAAACCTACAGGCCCCTACGGAACTGTATGAGACTCTACAGGCCCCTAGGGAACACCACAGGCCCCTACGGAACCGTACGAGACTCTACAGGCCCCTAGGGAACACCAGCGGCCCCTACGGAGCCCTACACAACCCTCTGGAAACTTATGGAACCCTACAAGCTCCTACCAACCCCTGCGGGCACTTACTCAACCCTACAGGCCCCTACGGAAATCTACGGGACTCTACGGGCCCCTAGGGAACCCTACAGATTTTGACGGAACCCTACGAGCCCCTCTGGAACCCTACAGAATACTCCAGGACCCGACAGCACTCTACAAGACCCTTAGCAACACAACGGAACCTCACTAAAACCCTATGGGCTCCTACAGAACACTGCAGGTGCCTACGGAACCCTACAGACCCCTACGGAATACTACCAGCCACTACAGAAACCTATGGCCCCTACGGAACTCTACGGAACCTGACAGAAACACTGTGGGCCCCTACAGGCCCTTGCGGGCACTTGCAGACCTCTGCAGGAACCCACGGAACTTTATGGAACCCTACCAGCCCCTACGGAAGCCTAAAGACCCTTGCAGGCAGTTACGGAACGGTACAGGGCCCTACGGAACTTTACCAGCCACTACGGAACTCTACGGGCCCCTACGGAACCCTGCAGAACGCTCCGGAACCTTACAGAATCCCACAGACTCCTACAGACTCCTGCGGGCACTTACTCAACCCTAGAGGCCCCTACGGAAATCTACGGGACTCTACGGGCCCCTAGGGAACCCTACAGATTTTGACGGAACCCTACAAGCCCCTCTGGAACTTTACAGAATACTCCAGGACCCGACAGCACTCTACAAGACCCTTAGCAACACAACGGAACCTCACTAAAACCCTATGGGCTCCTACAGAACACTGCAGGTGCCTATGGAACCCTACAGACCCCTACGGAACCCTACAGACACCTGCGGGCACTTACAGAACCCTGCAGGCCCCTACGGAACCCTACAGGTCCATACAGAACCCCACAGGGCCCTACGGAACTTTACCAGCCACTACGGAACTCTACGGGCCCCTTCGGAACCCTGCAGAACCCTCCAGAACCTTACAGAATCCCACAGACTCCTGCGGGCACTTACACAACCCTAGAGACCCCTACGGAACACTGCCAGCCCCTATGGAAGGAACCCTACGGGCCCCTACAGAACACTACTGGCTCCTGTGGTACTCTACAGGCCTCTAGGGAACCTACGAAGCTCTACGGAGCCCTGTGGATCCTTACGGAACAGTACGGGCCCCTTCAGACCTCTGCGGGCACTTATGGAAACCTACAGGACCCTACGGAACTGTACGAGACTCTACAGGCCCCTAGGGAACACCACAGGCCCCTACGGAACCGTACGAGACTCTACAGGCCCCTAGGGAACACCAGCGGCCCCTACGGAGCCCTACACAACCCTCTGGAAACTTATGGAACCCTACAAGCTCCTACCAACCCCTGCGGGCACTTACTCAACCCTACAGGCCCCTACGGAAATCTACGGGACTCTACGGGCCCCTAGGGAACCCTACAGATTTTGACGGAACCCTACGAGCCCCTCTGGAACCCTACAGAATACTCCAGGACCCGACAGCACTCTACAAGACCCTTAGCAACACAACGGAACCTCACTAAAACCCTATGGGCTCCTACAGAACACTGCAGGTGCCTACGGAACCCTACAGACCCCTACGGAATACTACCAGCCACTACAGAAACCTATGGCCCCTACGGAACTCTACGGAACCTGACAGAAACACTGTGGGCCCCTACAGGCCCTTGCGGGCACTTGCAGACCTCTGCAGGAACCCACGGAACTTTATGGAACCCTACCAGCCCCTACGGAAGCCTAAAGACCCTTGCAGGCAGTTACGGAACGGTACAGGGCCCTACGGAACTTTACCAGCCACTACGGAACTCTACGGGCCCCTACGGAACCCTGCAGAACGCTCTGGAACCTTACAGAATCCCACAGACTCCTACAGACTCCTGCGGGCACTTACTCAACCCTAGAGGCCCCTACGGAAATCTACGGGACTCTACGCGCCCCTAGGGAACCCTACAGATTTTGACGGAACCCTACAAGCCCCTCTGGAACTTTACAGAATACTCCAGGACCCGACAGCACTCTACAAGACCCTTAGCAACACAACGGAACCTCACTAAAACCCTATGGGCTCCTACAGAACACTGCAGGTGCCTACGGAACCCTACAGACCCCTACGGAACCCTACAGACACCTGCGGGCACTTACAGAACCCTGCAGGCCCCTACGGAACCCTACAGGTCCATACAGAACCCCACAGGGCCCTACGGAACTTTACCAGCCACTACGGAACTCTACGGGCCCCTACGGAACCCTGCAGAACCCTCCAGAACCTTACAGAATCCCACAGACTCCTGCGGGCACTTACACAACCCTAGAGACCCCTACGGAACACTGCCAGCCCCTACGGAAGGAACCCTACGGGCCCCTACAGAACACTACTGGCTCCTGCGGTACTCTACAGGCCTCTAGGGAACCTACGAAGCTCTACGGAGCCCTGTGGATCCTTACGGAACAGTACGGGCCCCTTCAGACCTCTGCGGGCGCTTATGGAAACCTACAGGACCCTACGGAACTGTACGAGACTCTACAGGCCCCTAGGGAACACCACAGGCCCCTACGGAACCGTACGAGACTCTACAGGCCCCTAGGGAACACCAGCGGCCCCTACGGAGCCCTACACAACCCTCTGGAAACTTATGGAACCCTACAAGCTCCTACCAACCCCTGCGGGCACTTACTCAACCCTACAGGCCCCTACGGAAATCTACGGGACTCTACGGGCCCCTAGGGAACCCTACAGATTTTGACGGAACCCTACGAGCCCCTCTGGAACCCTACAGAATACTCCAGGACCCGACAGCACTCTACAAGACCCTTAGCAACACAACGGAACCTCACTAAAACCCTATGGGCTCCTACAGAACACTGCAGGTGCCTACGGAACCCTACAGACCCCTACGGAACCCTACAGACACCTGCGGGCACTTACAGAACCCTGCAGGCCCCTACGGAACCCTACAGGTCCATACAGAACCCCACAGGACCCTACGGAACTTTACCAGCCACTACGGAACTCTACAGGCCCCTACGGAACCCTGCAGAACCCTCCGGAACCTTACAGAATCCCACGGATTCCTACAGACGTCTGCGGGCACTTACTCAACCCTAGAGGCCCCAACGGAACACTGCCAGCCCCTACGGAAGGAACCCTACGGGCCCCTACAGAACACTACTGGCTCCTGCGGTACTCTACAGGCCTCTAGGGAACCTACGAAGCTCTACGGAGCCCTATGGATCCTTACGGAACAGTACGGGCCCCTTCAGACCTCTGCGGGCGCTTATGGAAACCTACAGGCCCCTACGGAACTGTATGAGACTCTACAGGCCCCTAGGGAACACCACAGGCCCCTACGGAACCGTACGAGACTCTACAGGCCCCTAGGGAACACCACAGGCCCCTACGGAGCCCTACACAACCCTCTGGAAACTTATGGAACCCTACAAGCTCCTACCAACCCCTGCGGGCACTTACTCAACCCTACAGGCCCCTACGGAAATCTACGGGACTCTACGGGCCCCTAGGGAACCCTACAGATTTTGACGGAACCCTACGAGCCCCTCTGGAACCCTACAGAATACTCCAGGACCCGACAGCACTCTACAAGACCCTTAGCAACACAACGGAACCTCACTAAAACCCTATGGGCTCCTACAGAACACTGCAGGTGCCTACGGAACCCTACAGACCCCTACGGAATACTACCAGCCACTACAGAAACCTATGGCCCCTACGGAACTCTACGGAACCTGACAGAAACACTGTGGGCCCCTACAGGCCCTTGCGGGCACTTGCAGACCTCTGCAGGAACCCACGGAACTTTATGGAACCCTACCAGCCCCTACGGAAGCCTAAAGACCCTTGCAGGCAGTTACGGAACGGTACAGGGCCCTACGGAACTTTACCAGCCACTACGGAACTCTACGGGCCCCTACGGAACCCTGCAGAACGCTCCGGAACCTTACAGAATCCCACAGACTCCTACAGACTCCTGCGGGCACTTACTCAACCCTAGAGGCCCCTACGGAAATCTACGGGACTCTACGCGCCCCTAGGGAACCCTACAGATTTTGACGGAACCCTACAAGCCCCTCTGGAACTTTACAGAATACTCCAGGACCCGACAGCACTCTACAAGACCCTTAGCAACACAACGGAACCTCACTAAAACCCTATGGGCTCCTACAGAACACTGCAGGTGCCTACGGAACCCTACAGACCCCTACGGAACCCTACAGACACCTGCGGGCACTTACAGAACCCTGCAGGCCCCTACGGAAGCCTACAGGTCCATACAGAACCCCACAGGGCCCTACGGAACTTTACCAGCCACTACGGAACTCTACGGGCCCCTACGGAACCCTGCAGAACCCTCCAGAACCTTACAGAATCCCACAGACTCCTGCGGGCACTTACACAACCCTAGAGACCCCTACGGAACACTGCCAGCCCCTACGGAAGGAACCCTACGGGCCCCTACAGAACACTACTGGCTCCTGCGGTACTCTACAGGCCTCTAGGGAACCTACGAAGCTCTACGGAGCCCTGTGGATCCTTACGGAACAGTACGGGCCCCTTCAGACCTCTGCGGGCGCTTATGGAAACCTACAGGCCCCTACGGAACTGTACGAGACTCTACAGGCCCCTAGGGAACACCACAGGCCCCTACGGAACCGTACGAGACTCTACAGGCCCCTAGGGAACACCAGCGGCCCCTACGGAGCCCTACACAACCCTCTGGAAACTTATGGAACCCTACAAGCTCCTACCAACCCCTGCGGGCACTTACTCAACCCTACAGGCCCCTACGGAAATCTACGGGACTCTACGGGCCCCTAGGGAACCCTACAGATTTTGACGGAACCCTACGAGCCCCTCTGGAACCCTACAGAATACTCCAGGACCCGACAGCACTCTACAAGACCCTTAGCAACACAACGGAACCTCACTAAAACCCTATGGGCTCCTACAGAACACTGCAGGTGCCTACGGAACCCTACAGACCCCTACGGAACCCTACAGACACCTGCGGGCACTTACAGAACCCTGCAGGCCCCTACGGAACCCTACAGGTCCATACAGAACCCCACAGGACCCTACGGAACTTTACCAGCCACTACGGAACTCTACAGGCCCCTACGGAACCCTGCAGAACCCTCCGGAACCTTACAGAATCCCACGGATTCCTACAGACGTCTGCGGGCACTTACTCAACCCTAGAGGCCCCAACGGAACACTGCCAGCCCCTACGGAAGGAACCCTACGGGCCCCTACAGAACACTACTGGCTCCTGCGGTACTCTACAGGCCTCTAGGGAACCTACGAAGCTCTACGGAGCCCTATGGATCCTTACGGAACAGTACGGGCCCCTTCAGACCTCTGCGGGCGCTTATGGAAACCTACAGGCCCCTACGGAACTGTATGAGACTCTACAGGCCCCTAGGGAACACCACAGGCCCCTACGGAACCGTACGAGACTCTACAGGCCCCTAGGGAACACCACCGGCCCCTACGGAACCCTACACAACCCTCCGGAAATATATGGCACCCTACAAGCTCCTACCACCCCCTGCGGGCACTTACACAACCCTACAGGTCCCTACGGAAATCTACGGGACTCTACGGGCCCCTAGGGAACCCTACAGATTTTGACGGAACCCTACGATCCCCTCTGGAACCCTACAGAATACTCCAGGACCCGACAGCACTCTACAAGACCCTTAGCAACACAACGGAACCTCACTAAAACCCTATGGGCTCCTACAGAACACTGCAGGTGCCTACGGAACCCTACAGACCCCTACGGAATACTACCAGC
Source organism: Numenius arquata (assembly GCF_964106895.1). NCBI lineage: Eukaryota > Metazoa > Chordata > Aves > Charadriiformes > Scolopacidae > Numenius > Numenius arquata. The sequence goes on from NW_027414320.1 coordinate 25,420, forward strand.
CACTACGGAAACCTATGGCCCCTACGGAACTCTACGGAACCTGACAGAAACACTGTGGGCCCCTACAGGCCCTTGCGGGCACTTGCAGACCTCTGCAGGAACCCACGGAACTTTATGGAACCCTACCAGCCCCTACGGAAGCCTAAAGACCCTTGCAGGCAGTTACGGAACGGTACAGGGCCCTACGGAACTTTACCAGCCACTACGGAACTCTACGGGCCCCTACGGAACCCTGCAGAACGCTCCGGAACCTTACAGAATCCCACAGACTCCCACAGACTCCTGCGGGCACTTACTCAACCCTACAGGCCCCTACGGAAATCTACGGGACTCTACGCGCCCCTAGGGAACCCTACAGATTTTGACGGAACCCTACAAGCCCCTCTGGAACTTTACAGAATACTCCAGGACCCGACAGCACTCTACAAGACCCTTAGCAACACAACGGAACCTCACTAAAACCCTATGGGCTCCTACAGAACACTGCAGGTGCCTACGGAACCCTACAGACCCCTACGGAACCCTACAGACACCTGCGGGCACTTACAGAACCCTGCAGGCCCCTACGGAACCCTACAGGTCCATACAGAACCCCACAGGACCCTACGGAACTTTACCAGCCACTACGGAACTCTACGGGCCCCTACGGAACCCTGCAGAACCCTCCAGAACCTTACAGAATCCCACGGATTCCTACGGACGTCTGCGGGCACTTACTCAACCCTAGAGGCCCCTACGGAACACTGCCAGCCCCTACGGAAGGAACCCTACGGGCCCCTACAGAACACTACTGGCTCCTGCGGTACTCTACAGGCCTCTAGGGAACCTACGAAGCTCTACGGAGCCCTGTGGATCCTTACGGAACAGTACGGGCCCCTTCAGACCTCTGCGGGCGCTTATGGAAACCTACAGGCCCCTACGGAACCGTACAAGACTCTACAGGCCCCTAGGGAACACCACAGGCCCCTACGGAACCCTACACAACCCTCTGGAAACTTATGGAACCCTACAAGCTCCTACCAAGCCCTGCGGGCACTTACACAACCCTACAGGCCCCTACGGAAATCTACGGGACTCTACGGGCCCCTAGGGAACCCTACAGATTTTGATGGAACCCTACGAGCCCCTCTGGAACCCTAGAGAATACTCCAGGACCCGACAGCACTCTACAAGACCCTTAGCAACACAACGGAACCTCACTAAAACCCTATGGGCTCCTACAGAACACTGCAGGTGCCTACGGAACCCTACAGACCCCTACGGAACCCTACAGACACCTGCGGGCACTTACAGAACCCTGCAGGCCCCTACGGAAGCCTACAGGTCCATACAGAACCCCACAGGGCCCTACGGAACTTTACCAGCCACTACGGAACTCTACGGGCCCCTACGGAACCCTGCAGAACCCTCCAGAACCTTACAGAATCCCACAGAGTCCTGCGGGCACTTACACAACCCTAGAGACCCCTACGGAACACTGCCAGCCCCTACGGAAGGAACCCTACGGGCCCCTACAGAACACTACTGGCTCCTGCGGTACTCTACAGGCCTCTAGGGAACCTACGAAGCTCTACGGAGCCCTGTGGATCCTTACGGAACAGTACGGGCCCCTTCAGACCTCTGCGGGCGCTTATGGAAACCTACAGGACCCTATGGAACTGTACGAGACTCTACAGGCCCCTAGGGAACACCAGCGGCCCCTACGGAGCCCTACACAACCCTCTGGAAACTTATGGAACCCTACAAGCTCCTACCAACCCCTGCGGGCACTTACTCAACCCTACAGGCCCCTACGGAAATCTACGGGACTCTACGCGCCCCTAGGGAACCCTACAGATTTTGACGGAACCCTACAAGCCCCTCTGGAACCCTACAGAATACTCCAGGACCCGACAGCACTCTACAAGACCCTTAGCAACACAACGGAACCTCACTAAAACCCTATGGGCTCCTACAGAACACTGCAGGTGCCTACGGAACCCTACAGACCCCTACGGAACCCTACAGACACCTGCGGGCACTTACAGAACCCTGCAGGCCCCTACGGAACCCTACAGGTCCATACAGAACCCCACAGGACCCTACGGAACTTTACCAGCCACTACGGAACTCTACAGGCCCCTACGGAACCCTGCAGAACCCTCCAGAACCTTACAGAATCCCACGGATTCCTACAGACGTCTGCGGGCACTTACTCAACCCTAGAGGCCCCAACGGAACACTGCCAGCCCCTACGGAAGGAACCCTACGGGCCCCTACAGAACACTACTGGCTCCTGCGGTACTCTACAGGCCTCTAGGGAACCTACGAAGCTCTACGGAGCCCTATGGATCCTTACGGAACAGTACGGGCCCCTTCAGACCTCTGCGGGCGCTTATGGAAACCTACAGGCCCCTACGGAACTGTATGAGACTCTACAGGCCCCTAGGGAACACCACAGGCCCCTACGGAACCGTACGAGACTCTACAGGCCCCTAGGGAACACCAGCGGCCCCTACAGAACCCTACACAACCCTCCGGAAATATATGGCACCCTACAAGCTCCTACCACCCCCTGCGGGCACTTACACAACCCTACAGGTCCCTACGGAAATCTACGGGACTCTATGGGCCCCTAGGGAACCCTACAGATTTTGACGGAACCCTACGATCCCCTCTGGAACCCTACAGAATACTCCAGGACCCGACAGCACTCTACAAGACCCTTAGCAACACAACGGAACCTCACTAAAACCCTATGGGCTCCTACAGAACACTGCAGGTGCCTACGGAACCCTACAGACCCCTACGGAATACTACCAGCCACTACGGAAACCTATGGCCCCTACGGAACTCTACGGAACCTGACAGAAACACTGTGGGCCCCTACAGGCCCTTGCGGGCACTTGCAGACCTCTGCAGGAACCCACGGAACTTTATGGAACCCTACCAGCCCCTACGGAAGCCTAAAGACCCTTGCAGGCAGTTACGGAACGGTACAGGGCCCTACGGAACTTTACCAGCCACTACGGAACTCTACGGGCCCCTACGGAACCCTGCAGAACGCTCCGGAACCTTACAGAATCCCACAGACTCCTACAGACTCCTGCGGGCACTTACTCAACCCTAGAGGCCCCTACGGAAATCTACGGGACTCTACGCGCCCCTAGGGAACCCTACAGATTTTGACGGAACCCTACAAGCCCCTCTGGAACTTTACAGAATACTCCAGGACCCGACAGCACTCTACAAGACCCTTAGCAACACAACGGAACCTCACTAAAACCCTATGGGCTCCTACAGAACACTGCAGGTGCCTACGGAACCCTACAGACCCCTACGGAACCCTACAGACACCTGCGGGCACTTACAGAACCCTGCAGGCCCCTACGGAACCCTACAGGTCCATACAGAACCCCACAGGACCCTACGGAACTTTACCAGCCACTACGGAACTCTACGGGCCCCTACGGAACCCTGCAGAACCCTCCGGAACCTTACAGAATCCCACGGATTCCTACAGACGTCTGCGGGCACTTACTCAACCCTAGAGGCCCCAACGGAACACTGCCAGCCCCTACGGAAGGAACCCTACGGGCCCCTACAGAACACTACTGGCTCCTGCGGTACTCTACAGGCCTCTAGGGAACCTACGAAGCTCTACGGAGCCCTGTGGATCCTTACGGAACAGTACGGGCCCCTTCAGACCTCTGCGGGCGCTTATGGAAACCTACAGGACCCTACGGAACTGTACGAGACTCTACAGGCCCCTAGGGAACACCACAGGCCCCTACGGAACCGTACGAGACTCTACAGGCCCCTAGGGAACACCACAGGCCCCTACGGAACCCTACACAACCCTCTGGAAACTTATGGAACCCTACAAGCTACTACCAAGCCCTGCGGGCACTTACACAACACTACAGGCCCCTACGGAAATCTACGGGACTCTACGGGCCCCTAGGGAACCCTACAGATTTTGATGGAACCCTACGGGCCCCTACAGAACACTACTGGCTCCTGCGGTACTCTACAGGCCTCTAGGGAACCTACGAAGCTCTACGGAGCCCTGTGGATCCTTACGGAACAGTACGGGCCCCTTCAGACCTCTGCGGGCGCTTATGGAAACCTACAGGACCCTACGGAACTGTACGAGACTCTACAGGCCCCTAGGGAACACCACAGGCCCCTACGGAACCGTACGAGACTCTACAGGCCCCTAGGGAACACCACAGGCCCCTACGGAACCCTACACAACCCTCTGGAAACTTATGGAACCCTACAAGCTCCTACCAAGCCCTGCGGGCACTTACACAACCCTACAGGCCCCTACGGAAATCTACGGGACTCTACGCGCCCCTAGGGAACCCTACAGATTTTGATGGAACCCTACGAGCCCCTCTGGAACCCTACAGAATACTCCAGGACCCGACAGCACTCTACAAGACCCTTAGCAACACAACGGAACCTCACTAAAACCCTATGGGCTCCTACAGAACACTGCAGGTGCCTACGGAACCCTACAGACCCCTACGGAACCCTACAGACACCTGCGGGCACTTACAGAACCCTGCAGGCCCCTACGGAAGCCTACAGGTCCATACAGAACCCCACAGGGCCCTACGGAACTTTACCAGCCACTACGGAACTCTACGGGCCCCTACGGAACCCTGCAGAACCCTCCAGAACCTTACAGAATCCCACAGACTCCTGCGGGCACTTACACAACCCTAGAGACCCCTACGGAACACTGCCAGCCCCTACGGAAGGAACCCTACGGGCCCCTACAGAACACTACTGGCTCCTGCGGTACTCTACAGGCCTCTAGGGAACCTACGAAGCTCTACGGAGCCCTGTGGATCCTTACGGAACAGTACGGGCCCCTTCAGACCTCTGCGGGCGCTTATGGAAACCTACAGGACCCTATGGAACTGTACGAGACTCTACAGGCCCCTAGGGAACACCACAGGCCCCTACGGAACCGTACGAGACTCTACAGGCCCCTAGGGAACACCAGCGGCCCCTACGGAGCCCTACACAACCCTCTGGAAACTTATGGAACCCTACAAGCTCCTACCAACCCCTGCGGGCACTTACTCAACCCTACAGGCCCCTACGGAAATCTACGGGACTCTACGCGCCCCTAGGGAACCCTACAGATTTTGACGGAACCCTACAAGCCCCTCTGGAACCCTACAGAATACTCCAGGACCCGACAGCACTCTACAAGACCCTTAGCAACACAACGGAACCTCACTAAAACCCTATGGGCTCCTACAGAACACTGCAGGTGCCTACGGAACCCTACAGACCCCTACGGAACCCTACAGACACCTGCGGGCACTTACAGAACCCTGCAGGCCCCTACGGAACCCTACAGGTCCATACAGAACCCCACAGGGCCCTACGGAACTTTACCAGCCACTACGGAACTCTACGGGCCCCTACGGAACCCTGCAGAACCCTCCGGAACCTTACAGAATCCCACGGATTCCTACAGACGTCTGCGGGCACTTACTCAACCCTAGAGGCCCCAACGGAACACTGCCAGCCCCTACGGAAGGAACCCTACGGGCCCCTACAGAACACTACTGGCTCCTGCGGTACTCTACAGGCCTCTAGGGAACCTACGAAGCTCTACGGAGCCCTATGGATCCTTACGGAACAGTACGGGCCCCTTCAGACCTCTGCGGGCGCTTATGGAAACCTACAGGCCCCTACGGAACTGTATGAGACTCTACAGGCCCCTAGGGAACACCACAGGCCCCTACGGAACCGTACGAGACTCTACAGGCCCCTAGGGAACACCAGCGGCCCCTACAGAACCCTACACAACCCTCCGGAAATATATGGCACCCTACAAGCTCCTACCACCCCCTGCGGGCACTTACACAACCCTACAGGTCCCTACGGAAATCTACGGGACTCTATGGGCCCCTAGGGAACCCTACAGATTTTGACGGAACCCTACGATCCCCTCTGGAACCCTACAGAATACTCCAGGACCCGACAGCACTCTACAAGACCCTTAGCAACACAACGGAACCTCACTAAAACCCTATGGGCTCCTACAGAACACTGCAGGTGCCTACGGAACCCTACAGACCCCTACGGAATACTACCAGCCACTACGGAAACCTATGGCCCCTACGGAACTCTACGGAACCTGACAGAAACACTGTGGGCCCCTACAGGCCCTTGCGGGCACTTGCAGACCTCTGCAGGAACCCACGGAACTTTATGGAACCCTACCAGCCCCTACGGAAGCCTAAAGACCCTTGCAGGCAGTTACGGAACGGTACAGGGCCCTACGGAACTTTACCAGCCACTACGGAACTCTACGGGCCCCTACGGAACCCTGCAGAACGCTCCGGAACCTAACAGAATCCCACAGACTCCTACAGACTCCTGCGGGCACTTACTCAACCCTAGAGGCCCCTACGGAAATCTACGGGACTCTACGCGCCCCTAGGGAACCCTACAGATTTTGACGGAACCCTACAAGCCCCTCTGGAACCCTACAGAATACTCCAGGACCCGACAGCACTCTACAAGACCCTTAGCAACACAACGGAACCTCACTAAAACCCTATGGGCTCCTACAGAACACTGCAGGTGCCTACGGAACCCTACAGACCCCTACGGAACCCTACAGACACCTGCGGGCACTTACAGAACCCTGCAGGCCCCTACGGAACCCTACAGGTCCATACAGAACCCCACAGGACCCTACGGAACTTTACCAGCCACTACGGAACTCTACGGGCCCCTACGGAACCCTGCAGAACCCTCCGGAACCTTACAGAATCCCACGGATTCCTACAGACGTCTGCGGGCACTTACTCAACCCTAGAGGCCCCAACGGAACACTGCCAGCCCCTACGGAAGGAACCCTACGGGCCCCGACAGAACACTACTGGCTCCTGCGGTACTCTACAGGCCTCTAGGGAACCTACGAAGCTCTACGGAGCCCTGTGGATCCTTACGGAACAGTACGGGCCCCTTCAGACCTCTGCGGGCGCTTATGGAAACCTACAGGACCCTACGGAACTGTACGAGACTCTACAGGCCCCTAGGGAACACCACAGGCCCCTACGGAACCGTACGAGACTCTACAGGCCCCTAGGGAACACCACAGGCCCCTACGGAACCCTACACAACCCTCTGGAAACTTATGGAACCCTACAAGCTACTACCAAGCCCTGCGGGCACTTACACAACCCTACAGGCCCCTACGGAAATCTACGGGACTCTACGGGCCCCTAGGGAACCCTACAGATTTTGATGGAACCCTACGGGCCCCTACAGAACACTACTGGCTCCTGCGGTACTCTACAGGCCTCTAGGGAACCTACGAAGCTCTACGGAGCCCTGTGGATCCTTACGGAACAGTACGGGCCCCTTCAGACCTCTGCGGGCGCTTATGGAAACCTACAGGACCCTACGGAACTGTACGAGACTCTACAGGCCCCTAGGGAACACCACAGGCCCCTACGGAACCGTACGAGACTCTACAGGCCCCTAGGGAACACCACAGGCCCCTACGGAACCCTACACAACCCTCTGGAAACTTATGGAACCCTACAAGCTCCTACCAACCCCTGCGGGCACTTACTCAACCCTACAGGCCCCTACGGAAATCTACGGGACTCTACGGGCCCCTAGGGAACCCTACAGATTTTGACGGAACCCTACGAGCCCCTCTGGAACCCTACAGAATACTCCAGGACCCGACAGCACTCTACAAGACCCTTAGCAACACAACGGAACCTCACTAAAACCCTATGGGCTCCTACAGAACACTGCAGGTGCCTACGGAACCCTACAGACCCCTACGGAATACTACCAGCCACTACAGAAACCTATGGCCCCTACGGAACTCTACGGAACCTGACAGAAACACTGTGGGCCCCTACAGGCCCTTGCGGGCACTTGCAGACCTCTGCAGGAACCCACGGAACTTTATGGAACCCTACCAGCCCCTACGGAAGCCTAAAGACCCTTGCAGGCAGTTACGGAACGGTACAGGGCCCTACGGAACTTTACCAGCCACTACGGAACTCTACGGGCCCCTACGGAACCCTGCAGAACGCTCCGGAACCTTACAGAATCCCACAGACTCCTACAGACTCCTGCGGGCACTTACTCAACCCTAGAGGCCCCTACGGAAATCTACGGGACTCTACGCGCCCCTAGGGAACCCTACAGATTTTGACGGAACCCTACAAGCCCCTCTGGAACTTTACAGAATACTCCAGGACCCGACAGCACTCTACAAGACCCTTAGCAACACAACGGAACCTCACTAAAACCCTATGGGCTCCTACAGAACACTGCAGGTGCCTACGGAACCCTACAGACCCCTACGGAACCCTACAGACACCTGCGGGCACTTACAGAACCCTGCAGGCCCCTACGGAACCCTACAGGTCCATACAGAACCCCACAGGACCCTACGGAACTTTACCAGCCACTACGGAACTCTACGGGCCCCTACGGAACCCTGCAGAACCCTCCAGAACCTTACAGAATCCCACGGATTCCTACGGACGTCTGCGGGCACTTACTCAACCCTAGAGGCCCCTACGGAACACTGCCAGCCCCTACGGAAGGAACCCTACGGGCCCCTACAGAACACTACTGGCTCCTGCGGTACTCTACAGGCCTCTAGGGAACCTACGAAGCTCTACGGAGCCCTCTGGATCCTTACGGAACAGTACGGGCCCCTTCAGACCTCTGCGGGCGCTTATGGAAACCTACAGGACCCTACGGAACTGTACGAGACTCTACAGGCCCCTAGGGAACACCACAGGCCCCTACGGAACCGTACGAGACTCTACAGGCCCCTAGGGAACACCACAGGCCCCTACGGAACCCTACACAACCCTCTGGAAACTTATGGAACCCTACAAGCTCCTACCAACCCCTGCGGGCACTTACACAACCCTACAGGCCCCTACGGAAATCTACGGGACTCTACGGGCCCCTAGGGAACCCTACAGATTTTGATGGAACCCTACGAGCCCCTCTGGAACCCTACAGAATACTCCAGGACCCGACAGCACTCTACAAGACCCTTAGCAACACAACGGAACCTCACTAAAACCCTATGGGCTCCTACAGAACACTGCAGGTGCCTACGGAACCCTACAGACCCCTACGGAATACTACCAGCCACTACGGAAACCTATGGCCCCTACGGAACTCTACGGAACCTGACAGAAACACTGTGGGCCCCTACAGGCCCTTGCGGGCACTTGCAGACCTCTGCAGGAACCCACGGAACTTTATGGAACCCTACCAGCCCCTACGGAAGCCTAAAGACCCTTGCAGGCAGTTACGGAACGGTACAGGGCCCTACGGAACTTTACCAGCCACTACGGAACTCTACGGGCCCCTACGGAACCCTGCAGAACGCTCCGGAACCTTACAGAATCCCACAGACTCCTACAGACTCCTGTGGGCACTTACTCAACCCTACAGGCCCCTACGGAAATCTACGGGACTCTACGCGCCCCTAGGGAACCCTACAGATTTTGACGGAACCCTACAAGCCCCTCTGGAACTTTACAGAATACTCCAGGACCCGACAGCACTCTACAAGACCCTTAGCAACACAACGGAACCTCACTAAAACCCTATGGGCTCCTACAGAACACTGCAGGTGCCTACGGAACCCTACAGACCCCTACGGAACCCTACAGACACCTGCGGGCACTTACAGAACCCTGCAGGCCCCTACGGAACCCTACAGGTCCATACAGAACCCCACAGGACCCTACGGAACTTTACCAGCCACTACGGAACTCTACGGGCCCCTACGGAACCCTGCAGAACCCTCCGGAACCTTACAGAATCCCACGGATTCCTACAGACGTCTGCGGGCACTTACTCAACCCTAGAGGCCCCAACGGAACACTGCCAGCCCCTACGGAAGGAACCCTACGGGCCCCTACAGAACACTACTGGCTCCTGCGGTACTCTACAGGCCTCTAGGGAACCTACGAAGCTCTACGGAGCCCTGTGGATCCTTACGGAACAGTACGGGCCCCTTCAGACCTCTGCGGGCGCTAATGGAAACCTACAGGACCCTACGGAACTGTACGAGACTCTACAGGCCCCTAGGGAACACCACAGGCCCCTACGGAACCGTACGAGACTCTACAGGCCCCTAGGGAACACCACAGGCCCCTACGGAACCCTACACAACCCTCTGGAAACTTATGGAACCCTACAAGCTCCTACCAACCCCTGCGGGCACTTACTCAACCCTACAGGCCCCTACGGAAATCTACGGGACTCTACGGGCCCCTAGGGAAGCCTACAGATTTTGACGGAACCCTACGAGCCCCTCTGGAACCCTACAGAATACTCCAGGACCCGACAGCACTCTACAAGACCCTTAGCAACACAACGGAACCTCACTAAAACCCTATGGGCTCCTACAGAACACTGCAGGTGCCTACGGAACCCTACAGACCCCTACGGAATACTACCAGCCACTACAGAAACCTATGGCCCCTACGGAACTCTACGGAACCTGACAGAAACACTGTGGGCCCCTACAGGCCCTTGCGGGCACTTGCAGACCTCTGCAGGAACCCACGGAACTTTATGGAACCCTACCAGCCCCTACGGAAGCCTAAAGACCCTTGCAGGCAGTTACGGAACGGTACAGGGCCCTACGGAACTTTACCAGCCACTACGGAACTCTACGGGCCCCTACGGAACCCTGCAGAACGCTCCGGAACCTTACAGAATCCCACAGACTCCTACAGACTCCTGCGGGCACTTACTCAACCCTAGAGGCCCCTACGGAAATCTACGGGACTCTACGCGCCCCTAGGGAACCCTACAGATTTTGACGGAACCCTACAAGCCCCTCTGGAACTTTACAGAATACTCCAGGACCCGACAGCACTCTACAAGACCCTTAGCAACACAACGGAACCTCACTAAAACCCTATGGGCTCCTACAGAACACTGCAGGTGCCTACGGAACCCTACAGACCCCTACGGAACCCTACAGACACCTGCGGGCACTTACAGAACCCTGCAGGCCCCTACGGAACCCTACAGGTCCATACAGAACCCCACAGGACCCTACGGAACTTTACCAGCCACTACGGAACTCTACGGGCCCCTACGGAACCCTGCAGAACCCTCCAGAACCTTACAGAATCCCACGGATTCCTACGGACGTCTGCGGGCACTTACTCAACCCTAGAGGCCCCTACGGAACACTGCCAGCCCCTACGGAAGGAACCCTACGGGCCCCTACAGAACACTACTGGCTCCTGCGGTACTCTACAGGCCTCTAGGGAACCTACGAAGCTCTACGGAGCCCTGTGGATCCTTACGGAACAGTACGGGCCCCTTCAGACCTCTGCGGGCGCTTATGGAAACCTACAGGACCCTACGGAACTGTACGAGACTCTACAGGCCCCTAGGGAACACCACAGGCCCCTACGGAACCGTACGAGACTCTACAGGCCCCTAGGGAACACCAGCGGCCCCTACGGAACCCTACACAACCCTCTGGAAACTTATGGAACCCTACAAGCTCCTACCAACCCCTGCGGGCACTTACACAACCCTACAGGCCCCTACGGAAATCTACGGGACTCTACGGGCCCCTAGGGAACCCTACAGATTTTGATGGAACCCTACGAGCCCCTCTGGAACCCTACAGAATACTCCAGGACCCGACAGCACTCTACAAGACCCTTAGCAACACAACGGAACCTCACTAAAACCCTATGGGCTCCTACAGAACACTGCAGGTGCCTACGGAACCCTACAGACCCCTACGGAATACTACCAGCCACTACGGAAACCTATGGCCCCTACGGAACTCTACGGAACCTGACAGAAACACTGTGGGCCCCTACAGGCCCTTGCGGGCACTTGCAGACCTCTGCAGGAACCCACGGAACTTTATGGAACCCTACCAGCCCCTACGGAAGCCTAAAGACCCTTGCAGGCAGTTACGGAACGGTACAGGGCCCTACGGAACTTTACCAGCCACTACGGAACTCTACGGGCCCCTACGGAACCCTGCAGAACGCTCCGGAACCTTACAGAATCCCACAGACTCCTACAGACTCCTGCGGGCACTTACTCAACCCTAGAGGCCCCTACGGAAATCTACGGGACTCTACGCGCCCCTAGGGAACCCTACAGATTTTGACGGAACCCTACAAGCCCCTCTGGAACTTTACAGAATACTCCAGGACCCGACAGCACTCTACAAGACCCTTAGCAACACAACGGAACCTCACTAAAACCCTATGGGCTCCTACAGAACACTGCAGGTGCCTACGGAACCCTACAGACCCCTACGGAACCCTACAGACACCTGCGGGCACTTACAGAACCCTGCAGGCCCCTACGGAACCCTACAGGTCCATACAGAACCCCACAGGACCCTACGGAACTTTACCAGCCACTACGGAACTCTACGGGCCCCTACGGAACCCTGCAGAACCCTCCGGAACCTTACAGAATCCCACGGATTCCTACAGACGTCTGCGGGCACTTACTCAACCCTAGAGGCCCCAACGGAACACTGCCAGCCCCTACGGAAGGAACCTACGGGCCCCTACAGAACACTACTGGCTCCTGCGGTACTCTACAGGCCTCTAGGGAACCTACGAAGCTCTACGGAGCCCTGTGGATCCTTACGGAACAGTACGGGCCCCTTCAGACCTCTGCGGGCGCTAATGGAAACCTACAGGACCCTACGGAACTGTACGAGACTCTACAGGCCCCTAGGGAACACCACAGGCCCCTACGGAACCGTACGAGACTCTACAGGCCCCTAGGGAACACCACAGGCCCCTACGGAACCCTACACAACCCTCTGGAAACTTATGGAACCCTACAAGCTCCTACCAACCCCTGCGGGCACTTACACAACCCTACAGGCCCCTACGGAAATCTACGGGACTCTACGGGCCCCTAGGGAACCCTACAGATTTTGATGGAACCCTACGAGCCCCTCTGGAACCCTACAGAATACTCCAGGACCCGACAGCACTCTACAAGACCCTTAGCAACACAACGGAACCTCACTAAAACCCTATGGGCTCCTACAGAACACTGCAGGTGCCTACGGAACCCCTACAGACCCCTACGGAATACTACCAGCCACTACAGAAACCTATGGCCCCTACGGAACTCTACGGAACCTGACAGAAACACTGTGGGCCCCTACAGGCCCTTGCGGGCACTTGCAGAACTCTGCAGGAACCCACGGAACTTTATGGAACCCTACCAGCCCCTACGGAAGCCTAAAGACCCTTGCAGGCAGTTACGGAACGGTACAGGGCCCTACGGAACTTTACCAGCCACTACGGACTCTACGGGGCCCTACGGAACCCTGCAGAACGCTCCGGAACCTTACAGAATCCCACAGACTCCTACAGACTCCTGCGGGCACTTACTCAACCCTAGAGGCCCCTACGGAAATCTACGGGACTCTACGCGCCCCTAGGGAACCCTACAGATTTTGACGGAACCCTACAAGCCCCTCTGGAACTTTACAGAATACTCCAGGACCCGACAGCACTCTACAAGACCCTTAGCAACACAACGGAACCTCACTAAAACCCTATGGGCTCCTACAGAACACTGCAGGTGCCTACGGAACCCTACAGACCCCTACGGAACCCTACAGACACCTGCGGGCACTTACAGAACCCTGCAGGCCCCTACGGAACCCTACAGGTCCATACAGAACCCCACAGGACCCTACGGAACTTTACCAGCCACTACGGAACTCTACGGGCCCCTACGGAACCCTGCAGAACCCTCCAGAACCTTACAGTAATCCCACGGATTCCTACGGACGTCTGCGGGCACTTACTCAACCCTAGAGGCCCCTACGGAACACTGCCAGCCCCTACGGAAGGAACCCTACGGGCCCCTACAGAACACTACTGGCTCCTGCGGTACTCTACAGGCCTCTAGGGAACCTACGAAGCTCTACGGAGCCCTGTGGATCCTTACGGAACAGTACGGGCCCCTTCAGACCTCTGCGGGCGCTTATGGAAACCTACAGGACCCTACGGAACTGTACGAGACTCTACAGGCCCCTAGGGAACACCACAGGCCCCCTACGGAACCGTACGAGACTCTACAGGCCCCTAGGGAACACCACAGGCCCCTACGGAACCCTACACAACCCTCTGGAAACTTATGGAACCCTACAAGCTCCTACCAACCCCTGCGGGCACTTACACAACCCTACAGGCCCCTACGGAAATCTAACGGGACTCTACGCGCCTAGGGAACCCTACAGATTTTGACGGAACCCTACGAGCCCCTCTGGAACCCTACAGAATACTCCAGGACCCGACAGCACTCTACAAGACCCTTAGCAACACAACGGAACCTCACTAAAACCCTATGGGCTCCTACAGAACACTGCAGGTGCCTACGGAACCCTACAGACCCCTACGGAACCCTACAGACACCTGCGGGCACTTACAGAACCCTGCAGGCCCCTACGGAAGCCTACAGGTCCATACAGAACCCCACAGGGCCCTACGGAACTTTACCAGCCACTACGGAACTCTACGGGCCCCTACGGAACCCTGCAGAACCCTCCAGAACCTTACAGAATCCCACAGACTCCTGCGGGCACTTACACAACCCTAGAGACCCCTACGGAACACTGCCAGCCCCTACGGAAGGAACCCTACGGGCCCCTACAGAACACTACTGGCTCCTGCGGTACTCTACAGGCCTCTAGGGAACCTACGAAGCTCTACGGAGCCCTGTGGATCCTTACGGAACAGTACGGGCCCCTTCAGACCTCTGCGGGCGCTTATGGAAACCTACAGGCCCCTATGGAACTGTACGAGACTCTACAGGCCCCTAGGGAACACCACAGGCCCCTACGGAACCGTACGAGACTCTACAGGCCCCTAGGGAACACCAGCGGCCCCTACGGAGCCCTACACAACCCTCTGGAAACTTATGGAACCCTACAAGCTCCTACCAACCCCTGCGGGCACTTACTCAACCCTACAGGCCCCTACGGAAATCTACGGGACTCTACGCGCCCCTAGGGAACCCTACAGATTTTGACGGAACCCTACAAGCCCCTCTGGAACCCTACAGAATACTCCAGGACCCGACAGCACTCTACAAGACCCTTAGCAACACAACGGAACCTCACTAAAACCCTATGGGCTCCTACAGAACACTGCAGGTGCCTACGGAACCCTACAGACCCCTACGGAATACTACCAGCCACTACGGAAACCTATGGCCCCTACGGAACTCTACGGAACCTGACAGAAACACTGTGGGCCCCTACAGGCCCTTGCGGGCACTTGCAGACCTCTGCAGGAACCCACGGAACTTTATGGAACCCTACCAGCCCCTACGGAAGCCTAAAGACCCTTGCAGGCAGTTACGGAACGGTACAGGGCCCTACGGAACTTTACCAGCCACTACGGAACTCTACGGGCCCCTACGGAACCCTGCAGAACGCTCCGGAACCTTACAGAATCCCACAGACTCCTACAGACTCCTGCGGGCACTTACTCAACCCTAGAGGCCCCTACGGAAATCTACGGGACTCTACGCGCCCCTAGGGAACCCTACAGATTTTGACGGAACCCTACAAGCCCCTCTGGAACTTTACAGAATACTCCAGGACCCGACAGCACTCTACAAGACCCTTAGCAACACAACGGAACCTCACTAAAACCCTATGGGCTCCTACAGAACACTGCAGGTGCCTACGGAACCCTACAGACCCCTACGGAACCCTACAGACACCTGCGGGCACTTACAGAACCCTGCAGGCCCCTACGGAACCCTACAGGTCCATACAGAACCCCACAGGACCCTACGGAACTTTACCAGCCACTACGGAACTCTACGGGCCCCTACGGAACCCTGCAGAACCCTCCGGAACCTTACAGAATCCCACGGATTCCTACAGACGTCTGCGGGCACTTACTCAACCCTAGAGGCCCCAACGGAACACTGCCAGCCCCTACGGAAGGAACCCTACGGGCCCCTACAGAACACTACTGGCTCCTGCGGTACTCTACAGGCCTCTAGGGAACCTACGAAGCTCTACGGAGCCCTGTGGATCCTTACGGAACAGTACGGGCCCCTTCAGACCTCTGCGGGCGCTAATGGAAACCTACAGGACCCTACGGAACTGTACGAGACTCTACAGGCCCCTAGGGAACACCACAGGCCCCTACGGAACCGTACGAGACTCTACAGGCCCCTAGGGAACACCACAGGCCCCTACGGAACCCTACACAACCCTCTGGAAACTTATGGAACCCTACAAGCTCCTACCAACCCCTGCGGGCACTTACACAACCCTACAGGCCCCTACGGAAATCTACGGGACTCTACGGGCCCCTAGGGAACCCTACAGATTTTGATGGAACCCTACGAGCCCCTCTGGAACCCTACAGAATACTCCAGGACCCGACAGCACTCTACAAGACCCTTAGCAACACAACGGAACCTCACTAAAACCCTATGGGCTCCTACAGAACACTGCAGGTGCCTACGGAACCCTACAGACCCCTACGGAATACTACCAGCCACTACAGAAACCTATGGCCCCTACGGAACTCTACGGAACCTGACAGAAACACTGTGGGCCCCTACAGGCCCTTGCGGGCACTTGCAGAACTCTGCAGGAACCCACGGAACTTTATGGAACCCTACCAGCCCCTACGGAAGCCTAAAGACCCTTGCAGGCAGTTACGGAACGGTACAGGGCCCTACGGAACTTTACCAGCCACTACGGAACTCTACGGGCCCCTACGGAACCCTGCAGAACGCTCCGGAACCTTACAGAATCCCACAGACTCCTACAGACTCCTGCGGGCACTTACTCAACCCTAGAGGCCCCTACGGAAATCTACGGGACTCTACGCGCCCCTAGGGAACCCTACAGATTTTGACGGAACCCTACAAGCCCCTCTGGAACTTTACAGAATACTCCAGGACCCGACAGCACTCTACAAGACCCTTAGCAACACAACGGAACCTCACTAAAACCCTATGGGCTCCTACAGAACACTGCAGGTGCCTACGGAACCCTACAGACCCCTACGGAACCCTACAGACACCTGCGGGCACTTACAGAACCCTGCAGGCCCCTACGGAACCCTACAGGTCCATACAGAACCCCACAGGACCCTACGGAACTTTACCAGCCACTACGGAACTCTACGGGCCCCTACGGAACCCTGCAGAACCCTCCAGAACCTTACAGAATCCCACGGATTCCTACGGACGTCTGCGGGCACTTACTCAACCCTAGAGGCCCCTACGGAACACTGCCAGCCCCTACGGAAGGAACCCTACGGGCCCCTACAGAACACTACTGGCTCCTGCGGTACTCTACAGGCCTCTAGGGAACCTACGAAGCTCTACGGAGCCCTGTGGATCCTTACGGAACAGTACGGGCCCCTTCAGACCTCTGCGGGCGCTTATGGAAACCTACAGGACCCTACGGAACTGTACGAGACTCTACAGGCCCCTAGGGAACACCACAGGCCCCTACGGAACCGTACGAGACTCTACAGGCCCCTAGGGAACACCACAGGCCCCTACGGAACCCTACACAACCCTCTGGAAACTTATGGAACCCTACAAGCTCCTACCAACCCCTGCGGGCACTTACACAACCCTACAGGCCCCTACGGAAATCTACGGGACTCTACGCGCCCCTAGGGAACCCTACAGATTTTGATGGAACCCTACGAGCCCCTCTGGAACCCTACAGAATACTCCAGGACCCGACAGCACTCTACAAGACCCTTAGCAACACAACGGAACCTCACTAAAACCCTATGGGCTCCTACAGAACACTGCAGGTGCCTACGGAACCCTACAGACCCCTACGGAACCCTACAGACACCTGCGGGCACTTACAGAACCCTGCAGGCCCCTACGGAAGCCTACAGGTCCATACAGAACCCCACAGGGCCCTACGGAACTTTACCAGCCACTACGGAACTCTACGGGCCCCTACGGAACCCTGCAGAACCCTCCAGAACCTTACAGAATCCCACAGACTCCTGCGGGCACTTACACAACCCTAGAGACCCCTACGGAACACTGCCAGCCCCTACGGAAGGAACCCTACGGGCCCCTACAGAACACTACTGGCTCCTGCGGTACTCTACAGGCCTCTAGGGAACCTACGAAGCTCTACGGAGCCCTGTGGATCCTTACGGAACAGTACGGGCCCCTTCAGACCTCTGCGGGCGCTTATGGAAACCTACAGGCCCCTATGGAACTGTACGAGACTCTACAGGCCCCTAGGGAACACCACAGGCCCCTACGGAACCGTACGAGACTCTACAGGCCCCTAGGGAACACCAGCGGCCCCTACGGAGCCCTACACAACCCTCTGGAAACTTATGGAACCCTACAAGCTCCTACCAACCCCTGCGGGCACTTACTCAACCCTACAGGCCCCTACGGAAATCTACGGGACTCTACGCGCCCCTAGGGAACCCTACAGATTTTGACGGAACCCTACAAGCCCCTCTGGAACCCTACAGAATACTCCAGGACCCGACAGCACTCTACAAGACCCTTAGCAACACAACGGAACCTCACTAAAACCCTATGGGCTCCTACAGAACACTGCAGGTGCCTACGGAACCCTACAGACCCCTACGGAACCCTACAGACACCTGCGGGCACTTACAGAACCCTGCAGGCCCCTACGGAACCCTACAGGTCCATACAGAACCCCACAGGGCCCTACGGAACTTTACCAGCCACTACGGAACTCTACGGGCCCCTACGGAACCCTGCAGAACCCTCCGGAACCTTACAGAATCCCACGGATTCCTACAGACGTCTGCGGGCACTTACTCAACCCTAGAGGCCCCAACGGAACACTGCCAGCCCCTACGGAAGGAACCCTACGGGCCCCTACAGAACACTACTGGCTCCTGCGGTACTCTACAGGCCTCTAGGGAACCTACGAAGCTCTACGGAGCCCTATGGATCCTTACGGAACAGTACGGGCCCCTTCAGACCTCTGCGGGCGCTTATGGAAACCTACAGGCCCCTACGGAACTGTATGAGACTCTACAGGCCCCTAGGGAACACCACAGGCCCCTACGGAACCGTACGAGACTCTACAGGCCCCTAGGGAACACCAGCGGCCCCTACAGAACCCTACACAACCCTCCGGAAATATATGGCACCCTACAAGCTCCTACCACCCCCTGCGGGCACTTACACAACCCTACAGGTCCCTACGGAAATCTACGGGACTCTATGGGCCCCTAGGGAACCCTACAGATTTTGACGGAACCCTACGATCCCCTCTGGAACCCTACAGAATACTCCAGGACCCGACAGCACTCTACAAGACCCTTAGCAACACAACGGAACCTCACTAAAACCCTATGGGCTCCTACAGAACACTGCAGGTGCCTACGGAACCCTACAGACCCCTACGGAATACTACCAGCCACTACGGAAACCTATGGCCCCTACGGAACTCTACGGAACCTGACAGAAACACTGTGGGCCCCTACAGGCCCTTGCGGGCACTTGCAGACCTCTGCAGGAACCCACGGAACTTTATGGAACCCTACCAGCCCCTACGGAAGCCTAAAGACCCTTGCAGGCAGTTACGGAACGGTACAGGGCCCTACGGAACTTTACCAGCCACTACGGAACTCTACGGGCCCCTACGGAACCCTGCAGAACGCTCCGGAACCTAACAGAATCCCACAGACTCCTACAGACTCCTGCGGGCACTTACTCAACCCTAGAGGCCCCTACGGAAATCTACGGGACTCTACGCGCCCCTAGGGAACCCTACAGATTTTGACGGAACCCTACAAGCCCCTCTGGAACTTTACAGAATACTCCAGGACCCGACAGCACTCTACAAGACCCTTAGCAACACAACGGAACCTCACTAAAACCCTATGGGCTCCTACAGAACACTGCAGGTGCCTACGGAACCCTACAGACCCCTACGGAACCCTACAGACACCTGCGGGCACTTACAGAACCCTGCAGGCCCCTACGGAACCCTACAGGTCCATACAGAACCCCACAGGACCCTACGGAACTTTACCAGCCACTACGGAACTCTACGGGCCCCTACGGAACCCTGCAGAACCCTCCGGAACCTTACAGAATCCCACGGATTCCTACAGACGTCTGCGGGCACTTACTCAACCCTAGAGGCCCCAACGGAACACTGCCAGCCCCTACGGAAGGAACCCTACGGGCCCCGACAGAACACTACTGGCTCCTGCGGTACTCTACAGGCCTCTAGGGAACCTACGAAGCTCTACGGAGCCCTGTGGATCCTTACGGAACAGTACGGGCCCCTTCAGACCTCTGCGGGCGCTTATGGAAACCTACAGGACCCTACGGAACTGTACGAGACTCTACAGGCCCCTAGGGAACACCACAGGCCCCTACGGAACCGTACGAGACTCTACAGGCCCCTAGGGAACACCACAGGCCCCTACGGAACCCTACACAACCCTCTGGAAACTTATGGAACCCTACAAGCTACTACCAAGCCCTGCGGGCACTTACACAACCCTACAGGCCCCTACGGAAATCTACGGGACTCTACGGGCCCCTAGGGAACCCTACAGATTTTGATGGAACCCTACGGGCCCCTACAGAACACTACTGGCTCCTGCGGTACTCTACAGGCCTCTAGGGAACCTACGAAGCTCTACGGAGCCCTGTGGATCCTTACGGAACAGTACGGGCCCCTTCAGACCTCTGCGGGCGCTTATGGAAACCTACAGGACCCTACGGAACTGTACGAGACTCTACAGGCCCCTAGGGAACACCACAGGCCCCTACGGAACCGTACGAGACTCTACAGGCCCCTAGGGAACACCACAGGCCCCTACGGAACCCTACACAACCCTCTGGAAACTTATGGAACCCTACAAGCTCCTACCAAGCCCTGCGGGCACTTACTCAACCCTACAGGCCCCTACGGAAATCTACGGGACTCTACGGGCCCCTAGGGAACCCTACAGATTTTGACGGAACCCTACGAGCCCCTCTGGAACCCTACAGAATACTCCAGGACCCGACAGCACTCTACAAGACCCTTAGCAACACAACGGAACCTCACTAAAACCCTATGGGCTCCTACAGAACACTGCAGGTGCCTACGGAACCCTACAGACCCCTACGGAATACTACCAGCCACTACAGAAACCTATGGCCCCTACGGAACTCTACGGAACCTGACAGAAACACTGTGGGCCCCTACAGGCCCTTGCGGGCACTTGCAGACCTCTGCAGGAACCCACGGAACTTTATGGAACCCTACCAGCCCCTACGGAAGCCTAAAGACCCTTGCAGGCAGTTACGGAACGGTACAGGGCCCTACGGAACTTTACCAGCCACTACGGAACTCTACGGGCCCCTACGGAACCCTGCAGAACGCTCCGGAACCTTACAGAATCCCACAGACTCCTACAGACTCCTGCGGGCACTTACTCAACCCTAGAGGCCCCTACGGAAATCTACGGGACTCTACGCGCCCCTAGGGAACCCTACAGATTTTGACGGAACCCTACAAGCCCCTCTGGAACTTTACAGAATACTCCAGGACCCGACAGCACTCTACAAGACCCTTAGCAACACAACGGAACCTCACTAAAACCCTATGGGCTCCTACAGAACACTGCAGGTGCCTACGGAACCCTACAGACCCCTACGGAACCCTACAGACACCTGCGGGCACTTACAGAACCCTGCAGGCCCCTACGGAACCCTACAGGTCCATACAGAACCCCACAGGACCCTACGGAACTTTACCAGCCACTACGGAACTCTACGGGCCCCTACGGAACCCTGCAGAACCCTCCAGAACCTTACAGAATCCCACGGATTCCTACGGACGTCTGCGGGCACTTACTCAACCCTAGAGGCCCCTACGGAACACTGCCAGCCCCTACGGAAGGAACCCTACGGGCCCCTACAGAACACTACTGGCTCCTGCGGTACTCTACAGGCCTCTAGGGAACCTACGAAGCTCTACGGAGCCCTGTGGATCCTTACGGAACAGTACGGGCCCCTTCAGACCTCTGCGGGCGCTTATGGAAACCTACAGGACCCTACGGAACTGTACGAGACTCTACAGGCCCCTAGGGAACACCACAGGCCCCTACGGAACCGTACGAGACTCTACAGGCCCCTAGGGAACACCAGCGGCCCCTACGGAACCCTACACAACCCTCTGGAAACTTATGGAACCCTACAAGCTCCTACCAACCCCTGCGGGCACTTACACAACCCTACAGGCCCCTACGGAAATCTACGGGACTCTACGGGCCCCTAGGGAACCCTACAGATTTTGATGGAACCCTACGAGCCCCTCTGGAACCCTACAGAATACTCCAGGACCCGACAGCACTCTACAAGACCCTTAGCAACACAACGGAACCTCACTAAAACCCTATGGGCTCCTACAGAACACTGCAGGTGCCTACGGAACCCTACAGACCCCTACGGAATACTACCAGCCACTACGGAAACCTATGGCCCCTACGGAACTCTACGGAACCTGACAGAAACACTGTGGGCCCCTACAGGCCCTTGCGGGCACTTGCAGACCTCTGCAGGAACCCACGGAACTTTATGGAACCCTACCAGCCCCTACGGAAGCCTAAAGACCCTTGCAGGCAGTTACGGAACGGTACAGGGCCCTACGGAACTTTACCAGCCACTACGGAACTCTACGGGCCCCTACGGAACCCTGCAGAACGCTCCGGAACCTTACAGAATCCCACAGACTCCTACAGACTCCTGTGGGCACTTACTCAACCCTAGAGGCCCCTACGGAAATCTACGGGACTCTACGCGCCCCTAGGGAACCCTACAGATTTTGACGGAACCCTACAAGCCCCTCTGGAACTTTACAGAATACTCCAGGACCCGACAGCACTCTACAAGACCCTTAGCAACACAACGGAACCTCACTAAAACCCTATGGGCTCCTACAGAACACTGCAGGTGCCTACGGAACCCTACAGACCCCTACGGAACCCTACAGACACCTGCGGGCACTTACAGAACCCTGCAGGCCCCTACGGAACCCTACAGGTCCATACAGAACCCCACAGGACCCTACGGAACTTTACCAGCCACTACGGAACTCTACGGGCCCCTACGGAACCCTGCAGAACCCTCCGGAACCTTACAGAATCCCACGGATTCCTACAGACGTCTGCGGGCACTTACTCAACCCTAGAGGCCCCAACGGAACACTGCCAGCCCCTACGGAAGGAACCCTACGGGCCCCTACAGAACACTACTGGCTCCTGCGGTACTCTACAGGCCTCTAGGGAACCTACGAAGCTCTACGGAGCCCTGTGGATCCTTACGGAACAGTACGGGCCCCTTCAGACCTCTGCGGGCGCTAATGGAAACCTACAGGACCCTACGGAACTGTACGAGACTCTACAGGCCCCTAGGGAACACCACAGGCCCCTACGGAACCGTACGAGACTCTACAGGCCCCTAGGGAACACCACAGGCCCCTACGGAACCCTACACAACCCTCTGGAAACTTATGGAACCCTACAAGCTCCTACCAACCCCTGCGGGCACTTACTCAACCCTACAGGCCCCTACGGAAATCTACGGGACTCTACGGGCCCCTAGGGAAGCCTACAGATTTTGACGGAACCCTACGAGCCCCTCTGGAACCCTACAGAATACTCCAGGACCCGACAGCACTCTACAAGACCCTTAGCAACACAACGGAACCTCACTAAAACCCTATGGGCTCCTACAGAACACTGCAGGTGCCTACGGAACCCTACAGACCCCTACGGAATACTACCAGCCACTACGGAAACCTATGGCCCCTACGGAACTCTACGGAACCTGACAGAAACACTGTGGGCCTTTACAGGCCCTTGCGGGCACTTGCAGACCTCTGCAGGAACCCACGGAACTTTATGGAACCCTACCAGCCCCTACGGAAGCCTAAAGACCCTTGCAGGCAGTTACGGAACGGTACAGGGCCCTACGGAACTTTACCAGCCACTACGGAACTCTACGGGCCCCTACGGAACCCTGCAGAACGCTCCGGAACCTTACAGAATCCCACAGACTCCTACAGACTCCTGCGGGCACTTACTCAACCCTAGAGGCCCCTACGGAAATCTACGGGACTCTACGCGCCCCTAGGGAACCCTACAGATTTTGACGGAACCCTACAAGCCCCTCTGGAACTTTACAGAATACTCCAGGACCCGACAGCACTCTACAAGACCCTTAGCAACACAACGGAACCTCACTAAAACCCTATGGGCTCCTACAGAACACTGCAGGTGCCTACGGAACCCTACAGACCCCTACGGAACCCTACAGACACCTGCGGGCACTTACAGAACCCTGCAGGCCCCTACGGAACCCTACAGGTCCATACAGAACCCCACAGGACCCTACGGAACTTTACCAGCCACTACGGAACTCTACGGGCCCCTACGGAACCCTGCAGAACCCTCCAGAACCTTACAGAATCCCACGGATTCCTACGGACGTCTGCGGGCACTTACTCAACCCTAGAGGCCCCTACGGAACACTGCCAGCCCCTACGGAAGGAACCCTACGGGCCCCTACAGAACACTACTGGCTCCTGCGGTACTCTACAGGCCTCTAGGGAACCTACGAAGCTCTACGGAGCCCTGTGGATCCTTACGGAACAGTACGGGCCCCTTCAGACCTCTGCGGGCGCTTATGGAAACCTACAGGACCCTACGGAACTGTACGAGACTCTACAGGCCCCTAGGGAACACCACAGGCCCCTACGGAACCGTACGAGACTCTACAGGCCCCTAGGGAACACCAGCGGCCCCTACGGAACCCTACACAACCCTCTGGAAACTTATGGAACCCTACAAGCTCCTACCAACCCCTGCGGGCACTTACACAACCCTACAGGCCCCTACGGAAATCTACGGGACTCTACGGGCCCCTAGGGAACCCTACAGATTTTGATGGAACCCTACGAGCCCCTCTGGAACCCTACAGAATACTCCAGGACCCGACAGCACTCTACAAGACCCTTAGCAACACAACGGAACCTCACTAAAACCCTATGGGCTCCTACAGAACACTGCAGGTGCCTACGGAACCCTACAGACCCCTACGGAATACTACCAGCCACTACGGAAACCTATGGCCCCTACGGAACTCTACGGAACCTGACAGAAACACTGTGGGCCCCTACAGGCCCTTGCGGGCACTTGCAGACCTCTGCAGGAACCCACGGAACTTTATGGAACCCTACCAGCCCCTACGGAAGCCTAAAGACCCTTGCAGGCAGTTACGGAACGGTACAGGGCCCTACGGAACTTTACCAGCCACTACGGAACTCTACGGGCCCCTACGGAACCCTGCAGAACGCTCCGGAACCTTACAGAATCCCACAGACTCCTACAGACTCCTGCGGGCACTTACTCAACCCTAGAGGCCCCTACGGAAATCTACGGGACTCTACGCGCCCCTAGGGAACCCTACAGATTTTGACGGAACCCTACAAGCCCCTCTGGAACTTTACAGAATACTCCAGGACCCGACAGCACTCTACAAGACCCTTAGCAACACAACGGAACCTCACTAAAACCCTATGGGCTCCTACAGAACACTGCAGGTGCCTACGGAACCCTACAGACCCCTACGGAACCCTACAGACACCTGCGGGCACTTACAGAACCCTGCAGGCCCCTACGGAACCCTACAGGTCCATACAGAACCCCACAGGACCCTACGGAACTTTACCAGCCACTACGGAACTCTACGGGCCCCTACGGAACCCTGCAGAACCCTCCGGAACCTTACAGAATCCCACGGATTCCTACAGACGTCTGCGGGCACTTACTCAACCCTAGAGGCCCCAACGGAACACTGCCAGCCCCTACGGAAGGAACCCTACGGGCCCCTACAGAACACTACTGGCTCCTGCGGTACTCTACAGGCCTCTAGGGAACCTACGAAGCTCTACGGAGCCCTGTGGATCCTTACGGAACAGTACGGGCCCCTTCAGACCTCTGCGGGCGCTAATGGAAACCTACAGGACCCTACGGAACTGTACGAGACTCTACAGGCCCCTAGGGAACACCACAGGCCCCTACGGAACCGTACGAGACTCTACAGGCCCCTAGGGAACACCACAGGCCCCTACGGAACCCTACACAACCCTCTGGAAACTTATGGAACCCTACAAGCTCCTACCAACCCCTGCGGGCACTTACTCAACCCTACAGGCCCCTACGGAAATCTACGGGACTCTACGGGCCCCTAGGGAAGCCTACAGATTTTGACGGAACCCTACGAGCCCCTCTGGAACCCTACAGAATACTCCAGGACCCGACAGCACTCTACAAGACCCTTAGCAACACAACGGAACCTCACTAAAACCCTATGGGCTCCTACAGAACACTGCAGGTGCCTACGGAACCCTACAGACCCCTACGGAATACTACCAGCCACTACGGAAACCTATGGCCCCTACGGAACTCTACGGAACCTGACAGAAACACTGTGGGCCTTTACAGGCCCTTGCGGGCACTTGCAGACCTCTGCAGGAACCCACGGAACTTTATGGAACCCTACCAGCCCCTACGGAAGCCTAAAGACCCTTGCAGGCAGTTACGGAACGGTACAGGGCCCTACGGAACTTTACCAGCCACTACGGAACTCTACGGGCCCCTACGGAACCCTGCAGAACGCTCCGGAACCTTACAGAATCCCACAGACTCCTACAGACTCCTGCGGGCACTTACTCAACCCTAGAGGCCCCTACGGAAATCTACGGGACTCTACGCGCCCCTAGGGAACCCTACAGATTTTGACGGAACCCTACAAGCCCCTCTGGAACTTTACAGAATACTCCAGGACCCGACAGCACTCTACAAGACCCTTAGCAACACAACGGAACCTCACTAAAACCCTATGGGCTCCTACAGAACACTGCAGGTGCCTACGGAACCCTACAGACCCCTACGGAACCCTACAGACACCTGCGGGCACTTACAGAACCCTGCAGGCCCCTACGGAACCCTACAGGTCCATACAGAACCCCACAGGACCCTACGGAACTTTACCAGCCACTACGGAACTCTACGGGCCCCTACGGAACCCTGCAGAACCCTCCAGAACCTTACAGAATCCCACGGATTCCTACGGACGTCTGCGGGCACTTACTCAACCCTAGAGGCCCCTACGGAACACTGCCAGCCCCTACGGAAGGAACCCTACGGGCCCCTACAGAACACTACTGGCTCCTGCGGTACTCTACAGGCCTCTAGGGAACCTACGAAGCTCTACGGAGCCCTGTGGATCCTTACGGAACAGTACGGGCCCCTTCAGACCTCTGCGGGCGCTTATGGAAACCTACAGGACCCTACGGAACTGTACGAGACTCTACAGGCCCCTAGGGAACACCACAGGCCCCTACGGAACCGTACGAGACTCTACAGGCCCCTAGGGAACACCAGCGGCCCCTACGGAACCCTACACAACCCTCTGGAAACTTATGGAACCCTACAAGCTCCTACCAACCCCTGCGGGCACTTACACAACCCTACAGGCCCCTACGGAAATCTACGGGACTCTACGGGCCCCTAGGGAACCCTACAGATTTTGATGGAACCCTACGAGCCCCTCTGGAACCCTACAGAATACTCCAGGACCCGACAGCACTCTACAAGACCCTTAGCAACACAACGGAACCTCACTAAAACCCTATGGGCTCCTACAGAACACTGCAGGTGCCTACGGAACCCTACAGACCCCTACGGAATACTACCAGCCACTACGGAAACCTATGGCCCCTACGGAACTCTACGGAACCTGACAGAAACACTGTGGGCCCCTACAGGCCCTTGCGGGCACTTGCAGACCTCTGCAGGAACCCACGGAACTTTATGGAACCCTACCAGCCCCTACGGAAGCCTAAAGACCCTTGCAGGCAGTTACGGAACGGTACAGGGCCCTACGGAACTTTACCAGCCACTACGGAACTCTACGGGCCCCTACGGAACCCTGCAGAACGCTCCGGAACCTTACAGAATCCCACAGACTCCTACAGACTCCTGCGGGCACTTACTCAACCCTAGAGGCCCCTACGGAAATCTACGGGACTCTACGCGCCCCTAGGGAACCCTACAGATTTTGACGGAACCCTACAAGCCCCTCTGGAACTTTACAGAATACTCCAGGACCCGACAGCACTCTACAAGACCCTTAGCAACACAACGGAACCTCACTAAAACCCTATGGGCTCCTACAGAACACTGCAGGTGCCTACGGAACCCTACAGACCCCTACGGAACCCTACAGACACCTGCGGGCACTTACAGAACCCTGCAGGCCCCTACGGAACCCTACAGGTCCATACAGAACCCCACAGGACCCTACGGAACTTTACCAGCCACTACGGAACTCTACGGGCCCCTACGGAACCCTGCAGAACCCTCCGGAACCTTACAGAATCCCACGGATTCCTACAGACGTCTGCGGGCACTTACTCAACCCTAGAGGCCCCAACGGAACACTGCCAGCCCCTACGGAAGGAACCCTACGGGCCCCTACAGAACACTACTGGCTCCTGCGGTA
The DNA here is from genome assembly GCF_964106895.1 of Numenius arquata. Taxonomy (NCBI): domain Eukaryota; kingdom Metazoa; phylum Chordata; class Aves; order Charadriiformes; family Scolopacidae; genus Numenius; species Numenius arquata. The sequence goes on from NW_027414320.1 coordinate 54,040, forward strand.
CTCTACAGGCCTCTAGGGAACCTACGAAGCTCTACGGAGCCCTGTGGATCCTTACGGAACAGTACGGGCCCCTTCAGACCTCTGCGGGCGCTAATGGAAACCTACAGGACCCTACGGAACTGTACGAGACTCTACAGGCCCCTAGGGAACACCACAGGCCCCTACGGAACCGTACGAGACTCTACAGGCCCCTAGGGAACACCACAGGCCCCTACGGAACCCTACACAACCCTCTGGAAACTTATGGAACCCTACAAGCTCCTACCAACCCCTGCGGGCACTTACTCAACCCTACAGGCCCCTACGGAAATCTACGGGACTCTACGGGCCCCTAGGGAACCCTACAGATTTTGACGGAACCCTACGAGCCCCTCTGGAACCCTACAGAATACTCCAGGACCCGACAGCACTCTACAAGACCCTTAGCAACACAACGGAACCTCACTAAAACCCTATGGGCTCCTACAGAACACTGCAGGTGCCTACGGAACCCTACAGACCCCTACGGAATACTACCAGCCACTACGGAAACCTATGGCCCCTACGGAACTCTACGGAACCTGACAGAAACACTGTGGGCCCCTACAGGCCCTTGCGGGCACTTGCAGAACTCTGCAG